>NW_023367215.1:27500-44525 GCF_902167145.1 Zea mays
TCGAAACAACCAACAGGAGTTCCTCCCATCAGCTCAATGGAATGAATTCTCTTGCAGTGCAGCCCTGGTGATAATACCATTAGGAGGTGATTGCGAGTCCACTATGAGATCGGGTACTTCCACTAGTCCTATTCCTTTGCCGGGCATGATTTGTCTATCAACGATTCTCAAGTCGAGTAGACTCTCTCTTACCGCGATGCTCATTATCTTCCGGTTCAGGGAATCAGGACCTACATCTCGTGTGGGCTAGAACCAGCCAATAGCTTGACTCCGTTCACCGCTGCTTCCTTCATCCGATATTGCTAGTCCAACGGAAAGCTTTGCTTAGCTTACTGGACTTAAGAGCTTTCTGACTTGTCTCGAAAAGGCCGTCTCACTGTGTACGGAAGGCTCAGTTTACTCGCGGTCCATTCCACCACGAAAGGGAGAAAGGTACTGCTATCATGGGGAACACCTATCTTTGAAATCCTATCTTTCAGCTAACGCTAGTCTAGTCTCCATTGGAATAAATAGGGCCAGCCTGGCTCAACCAGATGAATAGTTTATCTATCAGCAGGGTCGGGGCATAGCGTAGAAGTTCGGTCAGTCTCCGTTGGCACGGTACACTTTGTTCACTTTGTTTTTAATACGTTACTTTTCGGCTTAATAATAACAAGCATTATTCCTGGGCACCGGCAACCCTACTACTGACCAGGGAAGAGATCATGAATAGGGCGTGGTGCAAATCTAGTAAATGGTGCCGTCTCGTATCAGTGAACGTTGTTTGCTTGATGGATTGACGGAAGTCCGCTATTGATTCGGGAACCACAAGTCGAATAGGAATACGTAGATCAATCTCTGAAAGCTGCCAGTCCAGAGTAGCTTATTGGAAATGTCCTCTGGATTGAGTCCCTCGATATAGCAATATTATTTGCCGAGTCAAGTATAGTTCAAGTACTACTGCCAACAGGCGCAGGCTATTAGTCTGATTCCCTAGTAGCAAAAGTGGATTCCCTCATTCAGAAGTAGATTACATACAGACAGACAGGCCCGCATTGCTTCGATCCAGAGGTTCTTCTGCGAATCCCTACCATTACTGGACAAGAGTGGTGGACTCCCATCCCTGAAACCAGCAGACGGATCCAATACACATAAGACTTTTTTTCTCGGGAAATTCCGAATGTCATGCCCCACAAGTTAGTTGCCCAAGCGCTCCCTAGGAGGGCAGTCTACCACAAGATAGAGTTTGGGCCTGGAGCCAAAGCCCCAACCCCTCCATTTTTTGTTGAGCTCAGGAAAGAATTTAAGGAAGTCACATCGGCCCTCATCAAGAGGAATCTGATCTCGCTTTGATTCATCCGTTGCGCGGCGGGACCCACCACTCTCTGTAATTTCCCAGTTCCCCATCGTATCATATCAGGTTTAGGGGCTACCTGGGATAGATGAGTTTATTTGTGGTGCTACTACTTTACTTTTTCTGAGTGAATAACGTGAGTGAGTAAGCAAGAAGTGTTAGCCTTCCCCATTGCAAAGAATTCCTCGCAACAAGACGGATTTCTTCTTTCCAGAGCAGTAGTGGAAGTGTTCGTATTTCTTTCAAAGTGCCAGAATCCAAGTGGCAAGGAAAAGCTTTATTTGCATAATGAATCGTGATATAAAGAGGATTGGAAGTGCCGTGGTTCAGGTTGCGGAGCGGTGATACGACTTTTCCATATCAAAGATTCGACTCGAAAACCTTATGAACCTGTTTTCCTTACTTCAACTAGGTTTCTTCTTCCTTTTATCCATAGGAGGCAAGGATAGCAAGGGTAACAAAACAGATTAAGCAATCAAACGGATGTGCGAAGGAAAGTAGGACTTTTGACTATGGCTGGCATAAAAAGTTCACTTTGATCGTACACTCTACTAGGCAAAACTGGTGTGAGTGGTTTTTACTATGGGGGGCATAAACAGTTGAATATGGAGAGTCGGCTGAGTTTAGGACAAAAAGACAAGGCGTAGTCTTTTGAGTCTGATCAGTCTAGTGTTGCCTATGTTGGGTAGGAAATAAAAGAATCAAAGCCCTCGACGTTAGCAGTTCTTAGCGGGACTCGACGTTCCTAACAGCTGTTGAGCTCTCGAAGTATGAGATCCTGAATGCATCCTCTTTCTTTCCACTTCATCTTGGGAATCTGGAATGGTTGTTTATGGCTGGGTGTGACAGATCAGACTGAGTTTAGAATCAGACTTTCTATCTATCTATCTAGCTGTATTGCCACTCCAACGGTTCTTTTTCTTTGATTATGCCCCGTATCTCTCTGAGCCTATTTGATCTATTTGCTATATCTAAGTTCGAGTGTGAAGTTCGCTCCGGTTGAAGTGTAGGGCTTCCTAATTCCTGCTTCGTCCTCCTATGAATGCACTAGTATAGAAGGTTGGCCCGTCACCGTATACCATCGTAAGATGAACTGGAAATTCGTAGTTTCAACCAGTTACACAAAATAGGCAAGTTGAGGTTTGTTCAGCGTGTGTTGCCTCCAACTATAACGAGGCCCTTTGACTTGAGGTACGATCTTACCTCTTAACGCGCTTTCCTGCTAGAAGAAGTGAGGGTGATGTCCAATGACCTGTTGAAGAAGCTTGCTGTGTAGATAGGTTTCGTGAACCTAATGTAGAACCTGTAAACGAAAGACTAGAGTCCCGGAACCGCTGCCATTCAAAAAGCTATCAATCTGATTCGAAATACCAAGGTTCGAAGACCTCTGGCTTTGATTGTGTGCCCTTTCTTGTTCCTAAGGATTTCTAACCAGACCTTACCTTAGGCGGACGTATACTCAATTATCAATAAGACTAAATCGTGATCGACCCGCCATCATCTCTTGCCTGAACTGACTTACCAGTCACAGGGCCGAGAACACATGATCGAGGGAAATTTCTTTCATCACTACGAAAACTGGTTTTGCTGATTGACAAAACGGATCTCTTCCCTGTGAGCCGCCTTTAGGAAAACTGCACCAAAGATGTGTCTTTGTTCGGTTCAGATCAACAAAGCATTTGCTAATACCAGTCTGAAGGCAACGCTATGCAGCTCCATTTCCTCTTAAAGTGAATGGCCTTCCTATTATATCGAATATTTGGAGTTGCGGAGTTTTTCATAGAATGGGGTGTAGGCAAATACCAACGTCGGTGATTATAGGGAAATAGATGCTTTCTTACTTATGTTCTATACTAGCACATCAGCACCTACCTTTTCTCATTGCTTCGTGAGGGTAGACAATTGCCTGACTCGTACGTAACTGGGCCTGTTGTTTTCTAGTGCTTGATAGTCTGTAGTGTAGTCTATGAAAAGAAAGAAGTCACTTGTTCACAAGCCAAGAGTTCCATTGACTCCTCTCTTATCTACGTTCATGCTTACTTAACCAGTAGTGAATGGAATAAAGTAAGAAGTCTTTCCACACTCGTAACCTGTAATTAATGGGAGTCGGTACAGATTGGGTGTAGTGAAGAATGGAACCCCCTACTCTGACTTGGTCTAGTGAATGTCAGTCCGTACTCATACTCGGTCTAGTGAATGATAGGTAGGTAACAGTGAAGTAGTCGGCGCACCGAGAAGCACACGATCTAATCTACTCTTATTGTCAGTCTCTCCAGAAAGAAGAAGCACACCCTTGCCTTTATTCTCTTCTATGTTCTTGTCTCTAGTGTGGAGTTTTTCCTGTCATATCTCTGAACTGGACTACCAAAACATCTACACTGCATCAAGCCACGTTGTAAGAACCTCGACTAAGACTAAGAAAGGAAACATCCTATAAAGCTCTTGCTGGG
Source organism: Zea mays (assembly GCF_902167145.1). Classification (NCBI taxonomy): domain Eukaryota; kingdom Viridiplantae; phylum Streptophyta; class Magnoliopsida; order Poales; family Poaceae; genus Zea; species Zea mays. Next base: position 31,284 of record NW_023367215.1, read on the forward strand.
TGATTGTTCAGGCTTCTTCCGGTGGATTGGTATTGGTAGAGTTTGTTTGCCGTATCTACACAGGTAGAGAACCTTGTTTCATAGGTTGGGCCTATAAATAGATAAGCGCGAGAGTACTTTACCGGTACCGGTTTAAAGGCATTATTCACTCAATTCTGCATTATTTCTTCTGGCAGCAGGTTATCTTTCTGCAACGCCCAAACAAAGGTGGAACACGTACCCAGAGATCCGAAAAGCTACTTCTCAAGAGTCCACTAAACCACTTGTCCCAGGCGCGGGCTAAATCACTCTGGAACTGGAATCGCCCGGCGCGAATCAAGTAGTCGTTATGTTTGGGATTCAAGGCAAGCTGGAATCAGAATCTGCAGGAAGACAGGGAGGATCTGGAGCCCATGTAGGTACGGCCTAAGCTGAGCTGCTAGCGGCATCAACTCTTTTCCCCGCAAATAAGAAAAGTAAACATTCCCTCCCTAGCCTACCCGCCCTTTATTTAAGTGGAAACAACCACTATAGGCTACTTAGACTAAAATAAAAAATAGGGGCCCTTCTCTAAGTCTAAGAAGGAAGCAGCATTACTTCATTTTTTTTACCAAGGAATGGACTCACTTTCCACTCCTTGAGCCTGCCATTGAAATGAAAACAGACTTTAGGGACTCGTTTTCGAAACGATCCGGTACCAAATTCCATGCTAAAAGCGGTAATCAGATGCCGTTACCTCTTTCTCTCTTTCTTTCTACTGGCCATAGTCATCTCGATTCTCACTCCATACCATACGACAATATCTATTTGACACAAGACATGACATGATCTGGCGGATCAGAACAGAAATGGGTTTAGCCTTCTCCCACTCCGGATTTGCGTATTCCCTCGGGAAAATGGGGTAGGCTACTTTTGAGTGAGATGCGGTTTTCTCAAAAGCAATCCATCGTTTCGAGGGTGCCGGGCTATGGTTCAGTTCGAGTCTAGTTTCCTGAAAATATTCCGTGGTTTTGGCCCAAGGAAAGGAGTAGTGACGGAGTTCATTCATTAGCAAGGATCGGACCCATTCCAGCTTAGAACTTACCACTAGACTCTTGGAATAGGAAATTGGCTTTCCCGAGAAGGGGACTAGCACTTGATTTCGTTGCCTAATAGAATCCCATTCACTCTTGACTCTTGGAATGAGTCCGGTGGAAAGTAAAGTAGGAAGGAGGGGCGAAATTCAGTTGTGTTGGACTAGATTCGAGAAATGCATAATCAAAGCATTTTCCGTTCTTCAGCCAGCCATGCCTGGAATCCATCGTTGTGCCAAGAAATAGTGCAACTTTTTCCACTAGGTGAGATGCACTTTTGGCCCATAGCGAGATAGGATAGAAGTTTTCAGATCAGCTCCCAATGAGATTAGTAGAATCTAATGAGGAGAATCAAAAGAGAGGTTGCCATAGCAGTCAGTGGTTTTGCCTGGGACAGACGTGGCGCACTTGATTGACCTTGCTTCCGGACTAGCTTCTCTTTTCATACCTGGCACGGCAGATTGAGTGAGTGAGTCCACTGTTTACGTTACAACTAGCAGTAGCGTGTCAATTCTAGTCAGAAAAAAAGCTTTCCATTGATTCATGATAGTGCCGTGCCGTGCCGTACTCAACTGGTATCAAAAGTGAGAAATAGGCGATATTCTCCTAAAGAAAGGACGGTTGGATTTTATTTAGACAGATTATAAGAAACCTTTTTGGATCCTTAGCGAAACATCCCTTATTATTAAATGCATATGGGCTTGACTTGATGGTTTTTGATGAAGTCGGTTCCCACTTTTCCAGTCAGGTTGGGAGACTTTTTTAGGGAATTGACTCGTGTTTGACTTGATCTGTCCACTTTGCATTACTCTCTTTTTTCGAGCATTACTTTCTTTGTTCAACTCATAAGTGGAGTGTGTACGACTCCGAGAACAGTGATCGAATAACCAACCTCTTTCCTTGCGTGTTCATTTTCTTTCCTTGCTCTACTTTTTGGCGAGAAAAGAAGAGCGAAGTAAAACAATGAGTACCTGCCCTATAGGCAGCAAAAGCCCTCAATCTTTTTTTCTTTTTTCTATTTGACCACCATTTTTTTCTTATTTCAACGCTTCTTCATAAAAACGACTTTCATCAGTCCGACATTAGAAGGAAAAGAACGATGAAAGATTCCAACTTACTTCACTCAAAGAGTAGAAGCTTCATCCTCCTAGCGAGCCGAGCCAGCCGAACTCAACCTTTTCTTATCTAGAACTGCCAACAGTGGAAAGCATACCACATTATCTCCATTCCATACTGAGTCCACAGCCCAGGGCTTTCTTTAATAGCGGCTATCCCCGGAGAATCCTTGCATTTTGTTGAAAGGAAGCCTCCTCGGCATGATTTGCACGACCGAGGTCTTACTCTTTCGTTATGCTTTAACATTTCTATTTTATATGTTATTGGATATTTCAGTTAATTACTTTCATTCCCGAGGCTGGATTTCCTTACTCAATGGAGAGCGAAGCTCCCCTCAATTCTGGCCAGGATTCAAAGACCTATTCGGGCCTAGCCCTCCTTTTCTTTCTTTGTGAGGTGTCGACAGAACTCACTTCAGAGATAGAGTGGCGGGTACTTCTGGGTCGTATTCTCGCTCAGGGAAAGCTACACTATAGGAAGTCAGGAAGTCAAACAACGGAAGCAGGTCTGGCGTATCGGATCAATCTGCGACTGGCCTTTTATTCATAACATTAGTAGTTACTCATTGGGTGCCATCAGATGAACGAACTAGTTTTCCACAGAAGAGGATTTGAGGTAGGGCTGCTAGAGAAACTGACAAGGAAATCACAAGAAATAGAGATGCTTCACGCCCAGCCAATCTTGAAAGCTTGTACAGAGATCCAGAATTGCATCTTCAGAAGAATAATAAGCTAAGCGTCGCGTCGAATCTGGACTGGAAAGTCTCTAGAAGGATTTGCACTCCTACACTGCCTTATCAACGGATTCCTGAGAGAAGGGGCCGGGCTATTCATTCCTTCGAGGTGCCGCAGTAAAGGTAGACTAGCTTATTGGGCAAAAAGGTGCCGTACTTCTCAATTGTGAGACTAGAGCTTGATCCTCTCTTACGAGATTTCTAGTTCGAGATTTCGAGTTTCCTGAAAAGAAAGCGAAGAAAGAGTTCTGTATTGAAGATGTCAACTGCCAACTGCGTGCTTTCCCCAATTCTTCTCTTACGAAATGGATCGTTGATTCCTACCACTGATGGATTTATGCCGACCTTACCTTACCTTAAAAGGAGAAGGAACGGGGCTTCCAGAGTCTGAAATGCAACTTCCAATTGACATAGAATAGAATGATCCAACGAACCCATACTCGTACTCGGGAAGGCCAGCTGGAAATGCAGTGCAGTAAAGTAAGTAATTCAGTAAGTAATGCACTCAGTGCCAGTGCCGGTTAAGGGTCTATTGCCAGTGCTAGCGGAAAGAACCGGGCTATGCGCAGTGGAATAGAAAAACGAATATCAGGATTTCATAGAAACTAATGGAAAAGATGGAAATAATACCGAACTCTTCTATTGATTTATGGCTCAGGGCAGGTGTAACTTAGTGTGATAGTCTAGTTTGTTTCATTTAGGAGTGCGTATAAGTGAGCTTGGTACCATTCCATCTTCTTAGCTGTAGGCTTATTGCTAAGGATCGAGTGTGGACAGAAAGGTTTGATGATCTAGGTCATTAGTCTCCGGTTTCTCTTTATGTGTTTGTTCGTCTATTATAGTATATACGACAGATTCATAGCTTCTCAGATCTTTATGCGGGCGCATACATCTCGAATCCCTCACCTAAGAAGGAAAGCGATAGCCATCCATTTCTTATCCTTCGGCCAGGCCGGATCTAGATTAGTGACCTTGCTTCTTGACTTTCCCCTGCTTGTTCAAATCATGATATCCTTGCCCTGTAGGCATCCCTCATACGATCCGATCTACTTTGATTGTTTCATAGCATAGGTTTGTTTACAAGAAGTGGTAGCTTTCTGTGTTCCTAGCTTGATGGCTTTTCTTACATTCCTATTTCCACATTCCTATATTTCCTTTATTTTCAGGTCTGGCACTGGGCATAAGTTTTTGGTCGGCGGGAAGATACACCCAGCACATATGTTTTAGGTCAGAGTCCCATCCTACATTGACTATTTCCACACTTTATAGAAAGCATTTGGTACATTGGGCAACCCGTTTGATCACACAAGAGATGAAATGGAATTATTCTTGGCATATTTCCTATCATTTCACTACCGAGATCTGATCAATAGGAGGGCTCACCCGGGTTCTAGTTCAATCACTCCAATCCATCTTTTCTTTTCTCGGGCCAAGATGCAATAGTTTACCGGTCTAGTTCGTTTTCCCGAGAACCTACCTGCCCTAAGCGAAGAATGCCTATTCTGGACCAATTTCTAAGGGAAGAAGAGAAGGTTTGGCACCTGCTTCGGAGAAATGGTTTCTAAGTACTGGGATCCAACCAGTTTGCTTTTTCTGACAGCACCTGGGAAAGAAGTATTCATTGAACAAGAACAAGGATCTACTAGTCCAACTTTCATTCCAATCTCTATTCCTATCATCTCGCTTTTTCGGACAAGTTTTCTTCTTAACACAGGAGAACAGGAGATGCAATGTCGTTAGGGCCTTCTCGGTCTCCCCAACTAGGGGAAACCTCAAAGCAAACATCCTTCTTCGGACAAGAACTGGCCCATCTGCATCGAACTATTCGAAATCTTGAATCCCATTTCCCTAATCAAAAGGGAGGGAAGGCACTTATAGCAAAGCAGGTACGAGATATCGTTTCTACCAAAACCATGCTATCTACCAGCACCATTCTTGGCAATTGAGAGAAGAAGCAGTCTACCGGAGCGAGAGAACGAACCTAGCGTTTTGAGCCCTTGGAAAACATCATTGATATATGCTAACCCGGAGATTTCTTGGTTCATCATGCTATTGCAGAAGGTTTGCATGCAACTACATTGATTTTAGTAAAGGGTGCTTTAGATGCACTTTTTTAAAATCGATTAGCTTTCCGGAAATTTGACGTAGATTCAGAAGTGGAACAGGACTAGTTAGTGCTCAGGTTTGCCCGTCAACTAAAAGCAAGCAAGCTGTTTGGTAGATCGGCGTATTTCAAGGATCGGATCGGCGTATTGAAACAGAGATCTCTGGTGCTGGTTAGATCCCAAGCGTGCCATCGGATTCTTTAGTTTAGCCACTAGGCGAGAGGGACTTTTCGAATCAACCATCGACTCTCCTGATCTCCTGAGGGAAAATAGGGTTGCCTAATTAGTTGTGGCCCTAAGGGAAATCCACTTTTTCTTCTTGGGTATCGAGGGCAAATCCGGTTGTTGAGTGAACTCGTGAATCAAACAAAACCCTTCTTCTCGAACTGCTAGTGACCTACCGGACTTAGAACCTGGCCTGGCTTTCGAGAGGAGAGTGAAGTGGAAGCATGAGTGCTTACACGAACGGAAGGAAGTAGAAGTAAGCAAGCCATATTTCGACCCGCTTCATTGAACCTTAGAATGGCAAGTGCTCTTCCTGATGAAGCCCGGAAAAACGATCTGTAGCGACAAGCAAGAAAACAAACCTCTTTTCTGATGAAAGTGATTATGGCTGCTATGTCTCCTACCTTGCTATCGAGAATGGCATTTCCATTCCGGAAGAATGAGAGAGAGGGAGTCTTCAACCAACTTCCTTGTTTTCTTATCCGGGCTTAAACCAGAAACGAAGGATCCTTACCTGCCACTACCATAACTTTACTTAACTTAACTGCTCTTGTCAGCTAAAATATATAGGACTCTTCTAAAGCAAGGAACACTTCACCATCACCTGCATCCCATCAAGCAAGGCCTAAACGAACGCACCAGTACAACTACATTAACTGCTCTTGTACAAAAGGCAGAAAGAAACCTCTCTACTCAAGCACTAGGCTATACACTGTAAAACTAGACACACTCTTATCCTTTCAGGCAGTGATACCACTTCTCTGCAAGGCCAAAAGGAAGGTATGAAGCAGGGTTGTTATTTAGGAGTAGGAGGATGAAGAAGAAGTTGTTTTTGTTAGATTTAGGAAATAGGAAGAAAGCAGATGCTGGATCCGAAGCAGGTTGCTATTGGAGCTAGAGGAAGAAGAAGAAGAAGAAAGCAGGAAGAAGAACAATAAAGTTGTTATTTGTTTTATTTAGGAAGCTGGTTTTATTAAGGAAGTAGTAGCAACCACTCCTCTTTTCATTAGGTTATACCAATCACCCATACCAGATACGAAGGAAGCTGTACCTGTACCAATTCCCTGCAAGGCATCTTCAAAACCTAGCAACAAAAACCAATACCAGCCCCGCACCTTCACCAAAACCCATTCTTCTCAAGGAAGGTTCCTGTACCTTTCCATTACTAGTAAAAAGATAGCTATAATGATAGCACTTCCCTTCAAGGAACCAACCATTAACAATACCTGTACCAATACTTATCAAGCTTGTAAAGCTAGGATAAATGATGCCACGCTTCTTCCCTTCCCTGAACGATCCATTACAGGCTACCACTACTGGCTACCTTTACTTTAAAGCACTGTACTAGACTAGAGTAGACTTCCAAAACAGTTCCTACTGATCCGTATACCAATACCTTACTTTTAAGAAACGAAAGTGCAACGGCTTTCGAGTAATAAAGAACCTACTTTGCCAGCCTTGAGAAGGGAATGACCCTAGAGCCCAAGCAAACCATCTACGCAAGGCCGAAAACCCGCCAATCAAACCGCTAAAGCAAATGGGCAAGAAGGTTGAGCTGATGTAAATAGTAAAGGTCGGAAGCTCTAGCTTATGAAGACTCATGTTTTGTCTTGCCTGTGTCAGCTTCCATCTCCCGATGTTGCTACTCGTATCCATTCCTCCGTCTATAAACGACGTAAAAAAGAAGTACCATTCTTTCTCAATACTAGATTCCCTTATCCAGTGCAAGATGAAGGGATTTAGTGCTCGGAGGGCAGAACCTGTCTGTCAATTGGGCCCGATCTAGCTAATAAGAAGCATCAATAGAATGGAGTGGAGAACGCATAGACTCACATCCCCAGCCTTACAGTAGACAAGGTTGTCGGATCCACGGCTCTGCTATTGGAAGCACTACAACGGATATCATACTTCATGGGCGAGGGGAGGATGAGTATGACAGGCCGATACCAACTAGAATTCAAATCTGTATGCCAAGAGTTTGATCAACTTATTCAGGTGGCCAGAGAGGATTCTTCGAACAATTGCTATTTCATTCCATTGGCTAGGAATCGTAGGTATTGGCGTACGTATATTCGCTCGTGTCTCGTAGGAAAGTCTATCGATGAAGGGAAGCACCCTCGCCCAAGGAAAAGGATGCACTTTCGAAAGCAGGCTCGAACAGGTGAGTTGGTTGAGCAGAGAGGCAAGTCAGTAAGTCCAACCTTCATTGTTGAAGGAACTGCGGGTTAAAGGAAGAACAGTAGGGAGTGAAGGGCCAGTGGTTTTCTGTGGGTTGGTTTCGAGGAAGTGTGAGGCCCAGGCAGGGTATCGTATCACGAACGGGGTTCATCGAAGAAAGGAAACTTTCTTGGCAAAGGCAACTCCATAAATGAATATTCTAGTTATAGAGCTTGGGAGGAATTCCCAGATATCACATATAGTAAGTAAGGACAACCAGGAAGGATGGCAATCCAGTACTTGACAACGATTTAGAGGGGAAGGGCATGTTTCTTATCAATCGCGAATTGCATTTCAAGATCCAACGCTGAATCGACCAGGCCCTCGGAGGGAAATACATTTAGAACCTTCGGTTAGGGAGCCAGTTAGGATAAACCCCTCTGATCGATGAGATATCGAAAGAAAAGCAAAGAAGCGAACCCACTTTCATTACATTTTACAGAGAACGGATTACTAGCGAGGCTGAGTCGAAAGACGAAGGACATACTTCAAGCAGGGTTTCTAGGGTTAGAGAAAAGAATATCCCTCGGATCAGATAGATAGGATAAATCCGGCTAAGGAAGATTGGGCCTACCCAGATTAGGAAGAATTGGACAAAGCAGCTGCTCGGGCTAAGGTACAGTGTTCTTCAATGGGCCCCGCTTCAGTTCTGGTTGCTGAAAGCAGGAAGCTGGATCGGAACTAGGAAATCTAGGATGGGCATGCACTACCTTACCTTTCAATCAACTCCTGTATCACCTATGGGGATTGGAGAATGCCTTGCAATGAATTACGGATCCTTCATGGCCTCCAGAGGAGCCTCTAATGACCTCCCCCTTCTCGAAAGATATGTAGAAACAGAAAATTGAATAGAAGAGGAGAGCAGCATGTTTCTCCGGTATCTATACTATACTATATATTACAGCAATTGTTCGCCGTTTCCACTGCGGCCCACTTTAATGAAGAAGGGCTGTGAACTAAATTCGAATTTAGGAAAACAGTTTGCCAACCTTGTCATACCTGATATAGGACTGCTATTAATCTAATTATATAAATATATCGACTACTGACGGAAGAAAGCGGATCGGCTGTATTGTATCGATCTTGACCGAAGGGGAGCGGAGCGGTCTTTAACTTAATTCGTAAGAGGAAAACGACTGTCTCTACCATAGGAAAGGAAATGGGATTCAAAATGGCCACACCCACAAAGTAACATACACGACAATTCTATAATTCTTCGTCCTTTTTCTTGAGATAACGCGGAAAAGTATCTTTTTGCTATGGCGTATGATTTGATACTTGCCAACACGGAATAGAGACTCGCACTTGGGAACTCTTAGGAGTGGTTCTAATGTTAGTCAGATTTACTTCTTCCTAACGCGACGAGCAGATCAGAAGTATTTCAAGGATTGTAAGGGTGATACCTGGAGAGAGTGTAGCAACCCAACATAGATTTTTAGTACTCTATCTTAGTATTAAGAGATGGAAGAGAAGGAGCAAGGGAGCCTAGGATTAGGTGGTGGAATTGGAAAGGGGATAAGCAAGTTATGTTTAAAGAGAAAATAATTAATGAGACGGAGTGGAAGTTAGGTGAGGATGCTAACTCAATGTAGAATGAGATGGCTCATTGTATCAGTATCACGTCAGTGGCAAAAGAAGTTTTAGGTGAATCGAGAGGAAAGGAAACAGACTGACCGAACAAAAATAAACCTTTCATCTTTCTATTATATATATAAATATGAGGAGTCTATATATATAAATATGATGAGTCATGATTGGGTCGACCCAATCATGACTATGGGACCTTTTCTCGAGAAATGCTTTTTTCTCGTTTAGTACTTTACTTGTGTAAACTCTCTCTTTTTCTTTTCTTAGAGAAGCGCAGGATTCCCTTTCTTCCCGGAACACTAATACAATCGCACTTTCTTCCTTGTCCCGCTAACCTATTATTTTTTTTAAGACAGAATTTTTAGCTTGAACTATCAATACTAGCCTAATTGATTGCTGGAATGGAACTTGATGTAACTGGCAGGGACCGCTTATATAGAACGCTTGTAGGGAACCGGAAACCAACCTGCTCTGCTAGGGAAACGACCCCGGAGACCAGCCTGATAGACTATATCTATGAACTTCGAATAAGTCCCTACTTTCCTATCCTAATAAGGGTACTGGCTCGCGAATGGCCCTACAAAATGACTCTCCTAAAATCAATGTCTGGAAGTCCTTTTAAGATAGGTTAATATAAGATATGCTATGCTTAACACTTAGGCTTAGCAAGAGGGACTGGCGCGTGAGACCGAGATCGCCATAGATTGATTGTGCAGGCAGGTAATACTCATTTTAACTAGAAAGAGGATATTATATTATACATGAGTACTGGTTATAGTCACACTCCCAAACTCCCGAGAAGTCTTTTTTACTTAACTCTAGGACTTGCTATAAGGATGGATTGCTTTTACCCTCTATCCCGATCTCGAATTGCGCTTGGCCAGGTTGGGCACAAACCCAGGTAGCCCCTAAACCCGGGCTCAGTCAAGAGCGGCATCTGAATCCCGCTGCAATCCCTCCAGCGCAGGTGGAGAAAAAGGGGCAAAATCTCAGTGGCCGACCTAATATGTTGGCTCCACTACCCGATTCCCCTTAATCCTCCAAGCCAATCAATGCCCCATACCCTTATCATGGTCAGTCTCATCTTTAGTGACTCCCGTGGTAAGGGGTCGAGGGAAGTGGTGTGGTGGGCCCCCTCACTTTTTTTGGAAAGAAGACAGAGAAATTCTTTTGCATTTTTGGAAGAAATCTTCTGAAGATGTCTCTTCTAGTAAGAATAGAGAAGATGTCTCATCTAGTAAGAATACACTTATTTGTGATCCTCCCTCTGTGACTGCTATTCCTATACTATCAGAACAGAAAGTAGACTATCCTAAGATTCGGGTTGCGATCCTCAAGGAAATAAGCTTGAATCTAAAAAAGACTATTAGAGTAGAGTGGGGAAACTTATAGCTACCTGCTCTTTCATTGAAATGAACGAATTACTGCCAGTAATCTGAGAATTCATTGGTTCAAGGTGATGCCGCCTTTTGGCTTGGTTCAAGCCAGCTATCCAATTACCGTGAGAGCTCTTGGACTGTTAGACCAAGTAAAGGTATTTGTCCCTTCCCCTTCTACTTACTTGAGAGTAGGGAGCAAAACTAGATAAGTCTTAAGCGAAGACTGGGTTTAATGATACCCTCCCCATTCGTAACTGCTTACAGCGGAACTTCTACTATTCATTCTATCCACTATCTCTCGACAAATGAATCTGAATCAAAGTAGAGTAGAAGGCCAGACCTTAGGCGAATTTCGGTATCAAGAGATGAAAGTGAAAGGCGGAGGTATCCTTGGACCCCAGAAGCTAGTTCCAGTATCCTCATTTCTTTGGACACCAAACATGCAACATATCCTCCATTGGCATTAACACATCATAGTGAAGCTTCCTTCACTGAACAGATCTTCAGCAAGAAGTGACTAGTTGTCATTCCAAACTCCTTACTCTTCCTCGTCAATTTCATTGCCTTAATGGCAGCAGTCTGATCCCTTTCTTCGATAAATGGAGCCGTGTGACAGCGCAGGTAGTCGCTTAGTTTCTTTCCCTGGTTGGCTAATGCTTAACACTGGTCAGATACCATAAGTTAAGTTAAGTTTAAGTTGAAGTTGAAGTTATGGTAGTGCTCGCTCGGCAAATCCTATCGGTTCAGCAGCGTCCTTTCCTTAGTAGGAGCAGAAGGGATGTAGCGAGGAGCCGAAACCTACCGTTACGGAACCGTGGAAAAAGCCGAAACCTAGGGTATTCCCTGATCTGAACTTCAATAACAACCATTGCCTTACGTACGGAAAGGAAGGTGCCGTTTGCCGCAAGTAGATCTAGCTGATTGACTCGTTCATAGGCGAAAATCAATGCATCGAACCCTTTGCCGATCAAAAGATTAGGAACCGTCCTCCTTTTACCGGATACCCTTGCGGCTCTAAATATCTCGTACGTATGTTTCCTAGGATCTACTACGTTAAAAAGTATTGGCTTGAGTTCTTTCGCGATAGGCCCTTGCAAGAAAATGCTTTGAAGGGGACCACCCATCTTTTCTTTGTTCTTCGCCCATTTTTCTCTTTCAAGTTGTCAAAGGAGAGTTTCTCTTTCCACCTTGTAATGGGAATGTAAGCTCTGACTTTGCCCTCATCGGATAAAGAGAGTACTAATCCCTGTACCTGACTGGTATTCCTCGGTTCCTTCTTCCCCCAGCTTGTTGCCCTCCATCCTGGACCATCTTATTCGAATACCGAGACTCTTGCATACTGAAAGAAGAAGGTTCCTTACTTTATCTCGCAGCAGGTACCCACATCTATCCATTCTTTTGATCTTCGGAATTCCTATTAGTATGCCCTCCGCATATCTGACATAACATAGTTTCGTATTGCATCCCCCAAATACCATATCTTTTCTCAATCACCATCACTCCCTCTGCTACCTTCTTGTCAAGCAGGTGGAGGTATAATGGTGAGAGTGGAGGAAAAGGAGGGATTCGAACCCCCGACACCGTGGTTCGTAGCCACGTGCTCTAATCCTCTGAGCTACAGGCCCACCCCGTCTCCACTGGATCTCTTCCCGGGGATACCCCCCAAAAGGAACCTTCTTCTCCTCAGCCATTTCATTTCGGGTTAAGAAGATGGGAAAGCGCCTTTCTCTCTATAAGAACAGTGCGTTCTGAGGTGTGAAGTGGGAGAGAGGGGATGATTGAGGTTTTGAATAAGACGACCTTTGCGTTTTGGATTTGGATCTTTTTCGTATTTCAAAATAGTGAAAAAGTCAAATAAGAGGTGTTAAGCTTTTTATCATTCTGGCATCGAGCTATTTTGCCGCAGGACCTCCCCTACAGTATCGTCACCGCAGTAGAGTTTAACCACCAAATTCGGGATGGATTGGTGTGGTTCCTCTACGCCTAGGACACCAGAATATCGAACCATGAACGAGAAAAGGCATGAGAGAAATATTGGCTAGTAATTGTGAAGTCCCAATTCTTAACTGGAAGGGACACCAAAGGACTCTGCCCTCCCTCTCTATTTATCCAAGAGATGGAAGGGCAGAGCTTTTTTTGGTTTTTTCATCTTTTCTTTCATCAAAGAGTTGAACAATGAAGATAGATGGCAAGTGCCTGATCGATTTGATCAGGTCGTGTAGGAACAAGGTTCAAATCGTTCGTTCGTTAGGATGCCTCAGCTGCATACATCACTGCACTTCCACTTGACACCTATTTAAACGGCTCGTCTCGCCGCTACCTTATCCTATTTCCATACTTCTGTCGCTCCATCCCCGTATGGGTGGAGAACCCGTCGCTGTCTCGGCTGTGCTACCGGAGGCTCTAGGGAAGTCGGAGGAGAGAGCACTCATCTTGGGGTGGGCTTACTACTTATATGCTTTCCGCAGTTATCCTCTCCACACTTGGCTACCCAGCGTTTACCGTAGGCACGATAACTGGTACACCAGAGGTGCGTCCTTCCCGGTCCTCTCGTACTAGGGAAAGGTCCTCTCAATGCTCTAACGCCCACACCGGATATGGACCGAACTGTCTCACGACGTTCTGAACCCAGCTCACGTACCGCATTAATGGGCGAACAGCCCAACCCTTGGAACCACCTACAGTACAGCTCCAGGTGGCGAAGAGCCGACATCGAGGTGCCAAACCTTCCCGTCGATGTGGACTCTTGGGGAAGATCAGCCTGTTATCCCTAGAGTAACTTTGATCCGTTGAGCGACGGCCCTTCCACTCGGCACCGTCGGATCACT
>NW_023367216.1:0-44435 GCF_902167145.1 Zea mays
CGTAGATCACATTCTTGGATTTCTGGTGGAGACCATTTCTTGGTCAAAAATCCGTAGGTCTTAGCCTCTAGTATTATTGAAAAAGGTCGCTCATGGCTATTTTCAGCAAAAATGGGGGTTGTGTGGCCATTGATCGTCGACCAGAGGCTCATACACCTCACCCCACATATGTTTCCTTGCCATAGATCACATTCTTGGATTTCTGGTGGAGACCATTTCTTGGTCAAAAATCCGTAGGTCTTAGCCTCTAATATTATTGAAAATCGTCGCTCATGGCTATTTTCGGCAAAATGGGGGTTGTGTGGCCATTGATCATCAACCAGAGGCTCGTACACCTCACCCCACATATGTTTCCTTGCCATAGATCACATTCTTGGATTTCTGGTGGAGACCATTTCTTGGTCAAAAATCCGTAGGTGTTAGCCTTTGGTATTATTGAAAATGGTCATTCATGGCTATTTTCGGCAAAATGGGGGTTGTGTGGCCATTGATCATCGACCAGAGGCTCATACACCTCACCCCAAATATGTTTCCTTGCCATAGATCACATTCTTGGATTTCTGGTGGAGACCATTTCTTGGTCAAAAATCCGTAGGTCTTAGCCTCTAGTATTATTGAAAATGGTCGCTGTTAGCCTTCGGTATTATTGAAAATGGTCATTCATGGCTATTTTCGACAAAAATGGGGGTTGTGTGGCCATTGATCATCGACTAGAGGCTCATACACCTCACTACACATATGTTTCCTTGCCATAGATCACATTCTTGGATTTCTGGTGGAGACCATTTCTTGGTCTAAAATCCGTAGGTGTTAGCCTCTAGTATTATTGAAAATGGTCCCTCATGGCTATTTTCAAGGTCGCTCATGGCTATTTTCATAAAAAATGGGGGTTGTGTGGCCATTTATCATCGACTAGAGGCTCATAAACCTCACCCCACATATGTTTCCTTGCCATAGATTACATTCTTGGATTTCTGGTGGAAACCATTTCTTGGTTAAAAACTCGTACGTGTTAGCCTTCGGTATTATTGAAAATGGTCATTCATGGCTATTTTCGGCAAAATGGGGGTTGTGTGGCCATTGATCGTAGACCAGAGGCTCATACACCTCACCCCACATATGTTTCCTTGTCGTAGATCACATTCTTGGATTTCTGGTGGAGACCATTTCTTGGTCAAAAACTCGTACGTGTTAGCCTTCGATATTATTGAAAATGGTCGTTCATGGCTATTTTCGACAAAAATGGGGGTTGTGTGGCCATTGATCATCGACCATAGGCTCATACACCTCACCCCACATATGTTTCCTTGCCATAGATCACATTCTTGGATTTCTGGTGGAGACCATTTCTTGGTCAAAAATCAATAGGTGTTAGCCTTCGGTATTATTGAAAATGGTCGTTCATGGCTATTTTCGGCAAAATGGGGGTTGTGTGGCCATTGATCATCGACCAGAGGCTCGTACACCTCACCCCACATATGTTTCCTTGCCATAGATCACATTCTTGGATTTCTGGTGGACACCATTTCTTGGTCAAAAATCCGTACGTGTTAGCCTTTGGTATTTTTGAAAATGATCATTCATGGCTATTTTCGACAAAAATGGGGGTTGTGTGGCCATTGATCATCGACTAGAGGCTCATACACCTCACCCCACATATGTTTCCTTGCCATAGATCACATTCTTGGATTTCTGGTGGAGACCATTTCTTGGTCAAAAATCCGTAGGTGTTAGCCTTCGGTATTATTCAAAATGGTCGTTCATGGCTATTTTCGACAAAAATGGGGGTTGTGTGGCCATTGATCATCGACCAGACGCTCATACACCTCACCCCACATATGTTTCCTTGCCATAGATTACATTCTTGGATTTCTGGTGGAAACCATTTCTTGGTTAAAAACTCGTACGTGTTAGCCTTCGGTATTATTGAAAATGGTCATTCATGGCTATTTTCGACAAAAATGGGGGTTGTGTGGCCATTGATCATCGACCAGAGGCTCATAAACCTCACCCCACATATGTTTCCTTGCCATAGATCACATTCTTGGATTTCTGGTGGAAACCATTTCTTGGTCAAAAATCTGTAGGTGTTAGCCTTCGGTATTTTTGAAAATGGTCGTTCATGGCTATTTTCGACAAAAATGGGGGTTGTGTGGCCATTGATCATCGACTAGACGCTCATACACCTCACCCCACATATGTTTTCTTGCCATTGATCACATTCTTGGATTTCTGGTGGAGACCATTTCTTGGTCTAAAATCCGTAGGTCTTAGCCTCTAGTATTATTGAAAATGGTCATTCATGGCTATTTTCGGCAAAATGGGGGTTGTGTGGCCATTGATCGTCGACCAGAGGCTCATACACCTCACCCCACATATGTTTCCTTGCCATAGATCACATTCTTGGATTTTTAGTGGAGACCATTTCTTGGTCAAAAACTCGTACTTGTTAGCCTTCGGTATTATTGAAAATGGTCGTTCATGGCTATTTTCGGCAAAATGGGGGTTGTGTGGCCATTGATCGTCGACCAGAGGCTCATACACCTCACCCCACATATGTTTCCTTGCCATAGATCACATTCTTGGATTTCTGGTGGAGACCATTTCTTGGGCAAAAATCCGTAGGTGTTAGCCTTCGGTATTATTGAAAAAGGTCGTTCATGGCTATTTTTGACAAAAATGGGGGTTGTGTGGCCATTGATCATCGACCAGACGCACATACACCTAACCCAACATATGTTTCCTTGTCATAGATCACATTCTTGGATTTCTGGTGGAGACCATTTCTTGGTCTAAAATCCATAGGTGTTAGCCTCTAGTATTATTGAAAATGGTCGCTCATGGCTAATTTCAAGGTCGTTCATGGCTATTTTCGACAAAAATGGGGGTTGTGTGGACATTGATCATCGACCAGACGCTCATACACCTCACCCCACATATGTTTCCTTGCCATAGATCACATTCTTGGATTTCTGGTGAAGACCATTTCTTGGTTAAAAACTCGTACGTGTTAGCCTTCGGTATTATTGAAAATGGTCGTTCATGGCTGTTTTCGACAAAAATGGGGGTTGTGTGGCCATTGATCATCGACCAGAGGCTCGTACACCTCACCCCACATATGTTTCCTTGCCATAGATCACATTCTTGGATTTCTGGTGGACACCATTTCTTGGTCAAAAATCCGTACGTGTTAGCCTTTGGTATTTTTGAAAATGATCATTCATGGCTATTTTCGACAAAAATGGGGGTTGTGTGGCCATTGATCATCGACTAGAGGCTCATACACCTCACCCCACATATGTTTCCTTGCCATAGATCACATTCTTGGATTTCTGGTGGAGACCATTTCTTGGTCAAAAATCCGTAGGTGTTAGCCTTCGGTATTATTCAAAATGGTCGTTCATGGCTATTTTCGACAAAAATGGGGGTTGTGTGGCCATTGATCATCGACCAGACGCTCATACACCTCACCCCACATATGTTTCCTTGCCATAGATTACATTCTTGGATTTCTGGTGGAAACCATTTCTTGGTTAAAAACTCGTACGTGTTAGCCTTCGGTATTATTGAAAATGGTCATTCATGGCTATTTTCGACAAAAATGGGGGTTGTGTGGCCATTGATCATCGACCAGAGGCTCATAAACCTCACCCCACATATGTTTCCTTGCCATAGATCACATTCTTGGATTTCTGGTGGAAACCATTTCTTGGTCAAAAATCTGTAGGTGTTAGCCTTCGGTATTTTTGAAAATGGTCGTTCATGGCTATTTTCGACAAAAATGGGGGTTGTGTGGCCATTGATCATCGACTAGACGCTCATACACCTCACCCCACATATGTTTTCTTGCCATTGATCACATTCTTGGATTTCTGGTGGAGACCATTTCTTGGTCTAAAATCCGTAGGTCTTAGCCTCTAGTATTATTGAAAATGGTCATTCATGGCTATTTTCGGCAAAATGGGGGTTGTGTGGCCATTGATCGTCGACCAGAGGCTCATACACCTCACCCCACATATGTTTCCTTGCCATAGATCACATTCTTGGATTTTTAGTGGAGACCATTTCTTGGTCAAAAACTCGTACGTGTTAGCCTTCGGTATTATTGAAAATGGTCGTTCATGGCTATTTTCGGCAAAATGGGGGTTGTGTGGCCATTGATCGTCGACCAGAGGCTCATACACCTCACCCCACATATGTTTCCTTGCCATAGATCACATTCTTGGATTTCTGGTGGAGACCATTTCTTGGGCAAAAATCCGTAGGTGTTAGCCTTCGGTATTATTGAAAAAGGTCGTTCATGGCTATTTTTGACAAAAATGGGGGTTGTGTGGCCATTGATCATCGACCAGACGCACATACACCTAACCCAACATATGTTTCCTTGTCATAGATCACATTCTTGGATTTCTGGTGGAGACCATTTCTTGGTCTAAAATCCATAGGTGTTAGCCTCTAGTATTATTGAAAATGGTCGCTCATGGCTAATTTCAAGGTCGTTCATGGCTATTTTCGACAAAAATGGGGGTTGTGTGGACATTGATCATCGACCAGACGCTCATACACCTCACCCCACATATGTTTCCTTGCCATAGATCACATTCTTGGATTTCTGGTGAAGACCATTTCTTGGTTAAAAACTCGTACGTGTTAGCCTTCGGTATTATTGAAAATGGTCGTTCATGGCTGTTTTCGACAAAAATGGGGGTTGTGTGGCCATTGATCATCGACCAGAGGCTCGTACACCTCACCCCACATATGTTTCCTTGCCATAGATCACATTCTTGGATTTCTGGTGGAGACCATTTCTTGGTCTAAAATCCGTAGGTGTTAGCCTCTAATATTATTGAAAATGGTCGCTCATGGCTATTTTCGGCAAAATGGGGGTTGTGTGGCCATTGATCATCGACTAAAGGCTCGTACACCTCACCCCACATATGTTTCCTTGCCATAGATCACATTCTTGGATTTCTGGTGGAGACCATTTCTTGGTTAAAAACTCGTACGTGTTAGCCTTCGGTATTATTGAAAATGGTCGTTCATGGCTATTTTCGGCAAAATGGGGGTTCTGTGGCCATTGATCATCGACTAGAGGCTCGTACACCTCACCCCACATATGTTTCCTTGCCATAGATCACATTCTTGGATTTCTGGTGGAGACCATTTCTTGGTCAAAAATCCGTAGGTGTTAGCCTTTGGTATTTTTGAAAATGGTCGTTCATGGCTATTTTCATAAAAAAACGGGGGTTGTGTGGCCATTGTTCATCGACCAGAGGCTCATACACCTCACCCCACATATGTTTCCTTGCCATAGATCACATTCTTGGATTTCTGGTGGAGACCATTTCTTGGTCAAAAATCTGCAGGTCTTAGCCTCTAGTATTATTGAAAATGGTCGCTCATGGCTATTTTCAAGGTCGCTCATGGCTATTTTCATAAAAAATGGGGGTTGTGTGGCCATTGATCATCGACCAGAGGCTCATACACCTCACCCCACATATGTTTCCTTGCCATAGATCACATTCTTGGATTTCTGGTGGAGACCGTTTCTTGGATAAAAACTCGTAGGTGTTAGCCTTCGGTATTATTGAAAATGGTCATTCATGGCTATTTTCGACAAAAATGGGGGTTGTGTGGCCATTGATCATCGACTAGAGGCTCATACACCTCACCCCACATATGTTTCCTTGCCATAGATCACATTCTTGGATTTCTGGTGGAGACCATTTCTTGGTCAAAAATCCGTAGGTGTTAGCCTTCGGTATTATTGAAAATGGTCGTTCATGGCTATTTTCGACAAAATGGGGGTTGTGTGGCAATTGATCATCGACCAGAGGCTCATACACCTCACCCCACATATGTTTCCTTGCCATAGATCACATTCTTGGATTTCTGGTGGAGACCGTTTCTTTGTCAAAAATCCGTAGGTCTTAGCCTCCAGTATTATTGAAAATGGTCGCTCATGGCTATTTTCATAAAAAATGGGGGTTGTGTGGCCATTTATCATCAACTAGAGGCTCATAAACCTCACCCCACATATGTTTCCTTGCCATAGATCACATTCTTGGATTTCTGGTGGAGACCATTTCTTGGTTAAAAACTCGTACGTGTTAGCCTTCGGTATTATTGAAAATGGTCATTCATGGCTATTTTCGGCAAAATGGGGGTTGTGTGGCCATTGATCATCGACCAGAGGCTCATACACCTCACCCCACATATGTTTCCTTGCCATAGATCACATTCTTGGATTTCTGATGGAGACCATTTCTTGGTCAAAAATCCGTACGTGTTAGCCTTTTGTATTTTTGAAAATGGTCATTCATGGCTATTTTCGACAAAAATGGGGGTTGTGTGGCCATTGATCATCGACCAGACGCTCATACACCTCACCCCACATATGTTTCCTTGCCATAGATCACATTCTTGGATTTCTGGTGGAGACCATTTCTTGGTTAAAAACTCGTACGTGTTAGCCTTCGGTATTATTGAAAATGGTCGTTCATGGCTATTTTCGACAAAAATGGGGGTTGTGTGGCCATTGATCATCGACCAGAGGCTCGTACACCTCACCCCACATATGTTTCCTTGCCGAAAATAGCCATGAGCGACCATTTTCAAAAATATTAGAGGCTAACACCTACGGATTTTAGACCAAGAAATGGTCGCTCATGGCTATTTTCAAGGTCGCTCGTGGCTATTTTCATAAAAAATGGGGGTTGTGTGGCCATTTATCATCGACTAGAGGCTCATAAACCTCACCCCACATATGTCTCCTTGCCATAGATTACATTCTTGGATTTCTGGTGGAAACCATTTCTTGGTTAAAAACTCGTACGTGTTAGCCTTCGGTATTATTGAAAATGGTCATTCATGGCTATTTTCGACAAAAATGGGGGTTGTGTGGCCATTGATCATCGACCAGAGGATCATAAACCTCACCCCACATATGTTTCCTTGCCATAGATCACATTCTTGGATTTCTGGTGGAAACCATTTCTTGGTCAAAAATCCGTAGGTGTTAGCCTTCGGTATTTTTGAAAATGGTCGTTCATGGCTATTTTCGACAAAAATGGGGGTTGTGTGGCCATTGATCATCGACCAGACGCTCATACACCTCACCCCACATATGTTTCTTTGCCATAGATCACATTCTTGGATTTCTGGTGGAGACCATTTCTTGGTCTAAAATCCGTAGGTCTTAGCCTCTAGTATTATTGAAAATGGTCATTCATGGCTATTTTCGGCAAAATGGGGGTTGTGTGGCCATTGATCGCCGACCAGAGGCTCATACACCTCACCCCACATATGTTTCCTTGCCATAGATCACATTCTTGGATTTTTGGTGGAGACCATTTCTTGGTCAAAAACTCGTACGTGTTAGCCTTCGGTATTATTGAAAATGGTCGTTCATGGCTATTTTCGGCAAAATGGGGGTTGTGTGGCCATTGATCGTCGACCAGAGGCTCATACACCTCACCCCACATAAGTTTCCTTGTCATAGATCACATTCTTGGATTTCTGGTGGAGACCATTTCTTGGGCAAAAATCCGTAGGTGTTAGCCTTCGGTATTATTGAAAATGGTCGTTCATGGCTATTTTTGACAAAAATGGGGGTTGTGTGGCCATTGATCATCGACCAGACGCTCATACACCTCACCCCACATATGTTTCCTTGTCATAGATCACATTCTTGGATTTCTGGTGGAGACCATTTCTTGGTCTAAAATCCGTAGGTGTTAGCCTCTAGTATTATTGAAAATGGTCGCTCATGGCTATTTTCAAGGTCGTTCATGGCTATTTTCGACAAAAATGGGGGTTGTGTGGCCATTGATCATCGACCAGACGCTCATACACCTCACCCCACATATGTTTCCTTGCCATAGATCACATTCTTGGATTTCTGGTGGAGACCATTTCTTGGTTAAAAACTCGTACGTGTTAGCCTTCGGTATTATTGAAAATGGTCGTTCATGGCTATTTTCGACAAAAATGGGGGTTGTGTGGCCATTGATCATCGACCAGAGGCTCGTACACCTCACCCCACATATGTTTCCTTGCCATAGATCACATTTTTGGATTTCTGGTGGAGACCATTTCTTGGTCTAAAATCCGTAGGTGTTAGCCTCTAATATTATTGAAAATGGTCGCTCATGGCTATTTTCGGCAAAATGGGGGTTGTGTGGCCATTGATCATCGACTAAAGGCTCGTACACCTCACCCCACATATGTTTCCTTGCCATAGATCACATTCTTGGATTTCTGGTGGAGACCATTTCTTGGTTAAAAACTCGTACGTGTTAGCCTTCGGAATTATTGAAAATGGTCGTTCATGGCTATTTTCGGCAAAATGGGGGTTCTGTGGCCATTGATCATCGACTAGAGGCTCGTACACCTCACCCCACATATGTTTCCTTGCCATAGATCACATTCTTGGATTTCTGGTGGAGACCATTTCTTGGTCAAAAATCCGTAGGTGTTAGCCTTTGGTATTTTTGAAAACGGTCGTTCATGGCTATTTTCATAAAAAATGGGGGTTGTGTGGCCATTGATCATCGACCAGAGGCTCATACACCTCACCCCACATATGTTTCCTTGCCATAGATCACATTCTTGGATTTCTGGTGGAGACCATTTCTTGGTCAAAAATCCGCAGGTCTTAGCCTCTAGTATTATTGAAAATGGTCGCTCATGGCTATTTTCAAGGTCGCTCATGGCTATTTTCATAAAAAAATGGGGGTTGTGTGCCATTGATCATCGACCAGAGGCTCATACACCTCACCCCACATATGTTTCCTTGCCATAGATCACATTCTTGGATTTCTGGTGGAGACCGTTTCTTGGATAAAAACTCGTAGGTGTTAGCCTTCGGTATTATTGAAAATGGTCATTCATGGCTATTTTCGACAAAAATGGGGGTTGTGTGGCCATTGATCATCGACTAGAGGCTCATACACCTCACCCCACATATGTTTCCTTGCCATAGATCACATTCTTGGATTTCTGGTGGAGACCATTTCTTGGTCAAAAATCCGTAGGTGTTAGCCTTCGGTATTATTGAAAATGGTCGTTCATGGCTATTTTCGACAAAATGGGGGTTGTGTGGCAATTGATCATCGACCAGAGGCTCATACACCTCACCCCACATATGTTTCCTTGCCATAGATCACATTCTTGGATTTCTGGTGGAGACCATTTCTTGGTCAAAAATCCGTAGGTCTTAGCCTCCAGTATTATTGAAAATGGTCGCTCATGGCTATTTTCATAAAAAATGGGGGTTGTGTGGCCATTTATCATCGACTAGAGGCTCATAAACCTCACCCCACATATATTTCCTTGCCATAGATCACATTCTTGGATTTCTGGTGGAGACCATTTCTTGGTTAAAAACTCGTACGTGTTAGCCTTCGGTATTATTGAAAATGGTCATTCATGGCTATTTTCGGCAAAATGGGGGTTGTGTGGCCATTGATCATCGACCAGAGGCTCATACACCTCACCCCACATATGTTTCCTTGCCATAGATCACATTCTTGGATTTCTAGTGGAGACCATTTCTTGGTCAAAAATCCGTACGTGTTAGCCTTTGGTATTTTTGAAAATGGTCATTCATGGCTATTTTCGACAAAAATGGGGGTTGTGTGGCCATTGATCATCGACCAGACGCTCATACACCTCACCTCACATATGTTTCCTTGCCATAGATCACATTCTTAGATTTCTGGTGGAGACCATTTCTTGGTTAAAAACTCGTACGTGTTAGCCTTCGGTATTATTGAAAATGGTCGTTCATGGCTATTTTCGACAAAAATGGGGGTTGTGTGGCCATTGATCATCGACCAGAGGCTCGTACACCTCACCCCACATATGTTTCCTTGCCATAGATCACATTCTTAGATTTCTGGTGGAGACCATTTCTTGGTCAAAAATCCGTAGGTGTTAGCCTTTGGTATTATTGAAAATGGTCATTCATGGCTATTTTCGACAAAAATGGGGGTTGTGTGGCATTTGATCATCGACTAGAGGCTCATACACCTCACCCCACATATGTTTCCTTGCCATAGATCACATTCTTGGATTTCTGGTGGAGACCATTTCTTGGTCTAAAATCCGTAGGTGTTAGCCTCTAGTATTATTGAAATGGTCGCTCATGGCTATTTTCAAGGTCGCTCATGGCTATTTTCATAAAAAATGGGGGTTGTGTGGCCATTTATCATCGACTAGAGGCTCATAAACCTCACCCCACATATGTTTCCTTGTCATAGATTACATTCTTGGATTTCTGGTGGAGACCATTTCTTGGTTAAAAACTCGTACGTGTTAGCCTTCGGTATTATTGAAAATGGTCATTCATGGCTATTTTCGGCAAAATGGGGGTTGTGTGGCCATTGATCGTCGACCAGAGGCTCATACACCTCACCCCACATATGTTTCCTTGCCATAGATCACATTCTTGGATTTCTGGTGGAGACCATTTCTTGGTCAAAAATCCGTAGGTGTTAGCCTTCGATAATATTGAAAATGGTCATTCATGGCTATTTTCGACAAAAATGGGGGTTGTGTGGCCATTGATCGCGACCAGAGGCTCATACACCTCACCCCACATATGTTTCCTTGCCATAGATCACATTCTTGGATTTCTGGTGGAGACCGTTTCTTGGATAAAAACTCGTAGGTGTTAGCCTTCGGTATTATTGAAAATAGTCATTCATGGCTATTTTCGACAAAAATGGGGGTTGTGTGGCCATTGATCATCGACTAGAGGCTCATACACCTCACCCCACATATGTTTCCTTGCCATAGATCACATTCTTGGATTTCTGGTGGAGACCATTTCTTGGTCAAAAATCCGTAGGTGTTAGCCTTCGGTATTATTGAAAATGGTCGTTCATGGCTATTTTCGACAAAATGGGGGTTGTGTGGCAATTGATCATCGACCAGAGGCTCATACACCTCACCCCACATATGTTTCCTTGCCATAGATCACATTCTTGGATTTCTGGTGGAGACCATTTCTTGGTCAAAAATCCGTAGGTCTTAGCCTCCAGTATTATTGAAAATGGTCGCTCATGGCTATTTTCATAAAAAATGGGGGTTGTGTGGCCATTTATCATTGACTAGAGGCTCATAAACCTCACCCCACATATATTTCCTTGCCATAGATCACATTCTTGGATTTCTGGTGGAGACCATTTCTTGGTTAAAAACTCGTACGTGTTAGCCTTCGGTATTATTGAAAATGGTCATTCATGGCTATTTTCAGCAAAATGGGGGTTGTGTGGTCATTGATCATCGACCAGAGGCTCATACACCTCACCCCACATATGTTTCCTTGCCATAGATCACATTCTTGGATTTCTAGTGGAGACCATTTCTTGGTCAAAAATCCGTACGTGTTAGCCTTTGGTATTTTTGAAAATGGTCATTCATGGCTATTTTCGACAAAAATGGGGGTTGTGTGGCCATTGATCATCGACCAGACGCTCATACACCTCACCTCACATATGTTTCCTTGCCATAGATCACATTCTTGGATTTCTGGTGGAGACCATTTCTTGGTTAAAAACTCGTACGTGTTAGCCTTCGGTATTATTGAAAATGGTCGTTCATGGCTATTTTCGACAAAAATGGGGGTTGTGTGGCCATTGATCATCGACCAGAGGCTCGTACACCTCACCCCACATATGTTTCCTTGCCATAGATCACATTCTTGGATTTCTGGTGGAGACCATTTCTTGGTCTAAAATCCGTAGGTGTTAGCCTCTAATATTATTGAAAATGGTCGCTCATGGCTATTTTCAAGGTCGCTCATGGCTATTTTCATAAAAAATGGGGGTTGTGTGGCCATTTATCATCGACTAGAGGCTCATAAACCTCACCCCACATATGTTTCCTTGCCATAGATTACATTCTTGGATTTCTGGTGGAAACCATTTCTTGGTTAAAAACTCGTACGTGTTAGCCTTCGGTATTATTGAAAATGGTCGTTCATGGCTATTTTCGACAAAAATGGGGGTTGTGTGGCCATTGATCATCGACCAGAGGCTCGTACACCTCACCCCACATATGTTTCCTTGCCATAGATCACATTCTTGGATTTCTGGTGGAGACCATTTCTTGGTCTAAAATCCGTAGGTGTTAGCCTCTAATATTATTGAAAATGGTCGCTCATGGCTATTTTCGGCAAAATGGGGGTTGTGTGGCCATTGATCATCGACTAAAGGCTTGTACACCTCACCCCACATATGTTTCCTTGCCATAGATCACATTCTTGGATTTCTGGTGGAGACCATTTCTTGGTCAAAAATCCGTAGGTGTTAGCCTTCGGTATTATTGAAAATGGTCGTTCATGGCTATTTTCGACAAAAATGGGGGTTGTGTGGCCATTTATCATCGACTAGAGGCTCATACACCTCACCCCACATATGTTTCCTTGCCATAGATTACATTCTTGGATTTCTGGTGGAAACCTTTTCTTGGTTAAAAACTTGTACGTGTTAGCCTTCGGTATTATTGAAAATGGTCAGTCATGGCTATTTTCGGCAAAATGGGGGTTGTGTGGCCATTGATCGTCGACCAGAGGCTCATACACCTCACCCCACATATGTTTCCTTGTCGTAGATCACATTCTTGGATTTCTGGTGGAGACCATTTCTTGGTCAAAAATCCGTAGGTGTTAGCCTTCCGTATTATTGAAAATGGTCGTTCATGGCTATTTTCGACAAAAATGGGGGTTGTGTGGCCATTGATCATCGACCAGACGCTCATACACCTCACCCCACATATGTTTCCTTGCCATAGATCACATTCTTGGATTTCTGGTCGAGACCATTTCTTGGGCAAAAATCCGTAGGTGTTAGCCTTCGGTATTATTGAAAATGGTCGTTCATGGCTATTTTCGACAAAAATGGGGGTTGTGTGGCCATTGATCATCGACCAGACGCTCATACACCTCACCCCACATATGTTTCCTTGCCATAGATCACATTCTTGGATTTCTGGTGGAGACCATTTCTTGGTCTAAAATCTGTAGGTGTTAGCCTTAGGTATTATTGAAAATGGTCGCTCATGGCTATTTTCGACAAAAATGGGGGTTGTGTGGCCATTGATCATCGACCAGATGCTCATACACCTCACCCCACATATGTTTCCTTTCCATAGATCACATTCTTGGATTTCTGGTGGAGATCATTTCTTGGTCTAAAATCCGTAGGTGTTAGCCTCTAGTATTATTGAAAATGGTCGCTCATGGCTATTTTCAAGGTCGCTCATGGCTATTTTCATAAAAAATGGGGGTTGTGTGGCCATTTATCATCGACTAGAGGCTCATAAACCTCACCCCACATATGTTTCCTTGCCATAGATTACATTCTTGGATTTCTGGTGGAAACCATTTCTTGGTTAAAAACTCGTACGTGTTAGCCTTCGGTATTATTGAAAATGGTCATTCATGGCTATTTTCGGCAAAATGGGGGTTGTGTGGCCATTGATCATCGACCAGAGGCTCGTACACCTCACCCCACATATGTTTCCTTGCCATAGATCACATTCTTAGATTTCTGGTGGAGACCATTTCTTGGTCAAAAATCCGTAGGTGTTAGCCTCTAGTATTATTGAAATGGTCGCTCATGGCTATTTTCAAGGTCGCTCATGGCTATTTTCATAAAAAATGGGGGTTGTGTGGCCATTTATCATCGACTAGAGGCTCATAAACCTCACCCCACATATGTTTCCTTGTCATAGATTACATTCTTGGATTTCTGGTGGAGACCATTTCTTGGTTAAAAACTCGTACGTGTTAGCCTTCGGTATTATTGAAAATGGTCATTCATGGCTATTTTCGGCAAAATGGGGGTTGTGTGGCCATTGATCGTCGACCAGAGGCTCATACACCTCACCCCACATATGTTTCCTTGCCATAGATCACATTCTTGGATTTCTGGTGGAGACCATTTCTTGGTCAAAAATCCGTAGGTGTTAGCCTTCGATAATATTGAAAATGGTCATTCATGGCTATTTTCGACAAAAATGGGGGTTATGTGGCCATTGATCGCGACCAGAGGCTCATACACCTCACCCCACATATGTTTCCTTGTCGTAGATCACATTCTTGGATTTCTGGTGGAGACCATTTCTTGGTCAAAAATCCGTAGGTGTTAGCCTTCGATATTATTGAAAATGGTCGTTCATGGCTATTTTCGACAAAAATGGGGGTTGTGTGACAATTGATCATCGACCAGAGGCTCATACACCTCACCCCACATATGTTTCCTTACCATAGATCACATTCTTGGATTTCTGGTGGAGACCATTTCTTGGTCAAAAATCCATAGGTGTTAGCCTTCGGTATTATTGAAAATGGTCGTTCATGGCTATTTTCGACAAAAATGGGGGTTGTGTGGCCATTGATCATGGACCAGAGGCTCATACACCTCACCCCACATATGTTTCCTTGCCATAGATCACATTCTTGGATTTCTGGTGGAGACCATTTCTTGGTCAAAAATCCGTACGTGTTAGCCTCTAGTATTATTGAAAATGGTCGCTCATGGCTATTTTCAAGGTCGCTCATGGCTATTTTCATAAAAAAATGGGGGTTGTGTGGCCATTGATCATCGACCAGAGGCTCATACACCTCACCCCACATATGTTTCCTTGCCATAGATCACATTCTTGGATTTCTGGTGGAGACCATTTCTTGGTTAAAAACTCGTAGGTGTTAGCCTTCGGTATTATTGAAAATGGTCATTCATGGCTATTTTCGGCAAAATGGGGGTTTTGTGGCCATTTATCATCGACTAGAGGCTCATACACCTCACCCCACATATGTTTCCTTGCCATAGATTACATTCTTGGATTTCTAGTGGAGACCATTTCTTGGTTAAAAACTCGTACGTGTTAGCCTTTGGTATTTTTGAAAATGGTCATTCATGGCTATTTTCGACAAAAATGGGGGTTGTGTGGCCATTGATCATCGACCAGACGCTCATACACCTCACCCCACATATGTTTCCTTGCCATAGATCACATTCTTGGATTTATGGTGGAGACCATTTCTTGGTCAAAAATCCGTAGGTGTTAGCCTTCAGTGTCATTGAAAATGGTCGTTCATGGCTATTTTCGACAAAAATTAGGGTTGTGTGGCCATTGATCGTCGACCAGAGGCTCATACACCTCACCCCACATATGTTTCCTTGCCATAGATCACACCATAGATTACATTCTTGGATTTCGGGTGGAAACCATTTCTTGGTTAAAAACTCGTACGTGTTAGCCTTTGGTATTATTGAAAATGGTCATTCATGGCTATTTTCGGCAAAATGGGGGTTGTGTGGCCATTGATCATCGACCAGAGGCTCGTACACCTCACCCCACATATGTTTCCTTGCCATAGATCACATTCTTGGATTTCTGGTGGAGACCATTTCTTGGTCAAAAATCCGTAGGTGTTAGCCTTTGGTATTTTTGAAAATGGTCATTCATGGCTATTTTCGACAAAAATGGGGGTTGTGTGGCCATTGATCATCGACCAGACGCTCATACACCGCACCCCACATATGTTTCCTTGCCATAGATCACATTCTTGGATTTCTGGTGGAGACCATTTCTTGGTTAAAAACTCGTACGTGTTAGCTTTCGGTATTATTGAAAATGGTCGTTCATGGCTATTTTCGGCAAAATGGGGGTTGTGTGGCCATTGATCTTCCACCATAGGCTCATACACCTCACCCCACATATGTTTCCTTGCCATAGATCACATTCTTGGATTTCTGGTGGAGACCATTTCTTGGTCAAAAATCCGTAGGTGTTAGCCTTCGGTATTATTGAAAATGGTCGTTCATGGCTATTTTCGACAAAATGGGGGTTGTGTGGCCATTGATCATCGACCAGAGGCTCATACACCTCACCCCACATATGTTTCCTTGTCGTAGATCACATTCTTGGATTTCTGGTGGAGACCATTTCTTGGTCAAAAATCCGTAGTTGTTAGCCTTCGATATTATTGAAAATGGTCGTTCATGGCTATTTTCGACAAAAATGGGGGTTGTGTGGCCATTGATATTCGACCAGAGGCTCATACACCTCACTACACATATGTTTCCTTGCCATAGATCACATTCTTGGATTTCTGGTGGAGACCATTTCTTGGTCAAAAATCCGTAGGTGTTAGCCTTCGGTATTATTGAAAATGGTCGTTCATGGCTATTTTCGACAAAAATGGGGGTTGTGTGGCCATTGATCATCGACCAGAGGCTCATACACCTCACCCCACATATGTTTCCTTGCCATAGATCACATTCTTGGATTTCTGGTGGAGACCATTTCTTGGTCAAAAATCCGTAGGTGTTAGCCTTCGGTATTATTGAAAATGGTCGTTCATGGCTATTTTCGACAAAAATGGGGGTTGTGTGGCCATTGATCATCGACCAGAGGCTCATACACCTCACCCCACATATGTTTCCTTGCCATAGATCACATTCTTGGATTTTTGGTGGAGACCATTTCTTGGTTAAAAACTCGTAGGTGTTAGCCTTCGGTATTATTGAAAATGGTCATTCATGGCTATTTTCGACAAAATGGGGGTTGTGTGGCCATTTATCATCGACCAGAGGCTCATACACCTCACCCCACATATGTTTCCTTGCCATAGATTACATTCTTGGATTTCTGGTGGAGACCATTTCTTGGTTAAAAACTCGTACGTGTTAGCCTTTGGTATTTTTGAAAATGGTCATTCATGGCTATTTTCGACAAAAATGGGGGTTGTGTGGCCATTGATCATCGACCAGACGCTCATACACCTCACCCCACATATGTTTCCTTGCCATAGATCACATTCTTGGATTTATGGTGGAGACCATTTCTTGGTCAAAAATCCATAGTTGTTAGCCTTCAGTGTCATTGAAAATGGTCGTTCATGGCTATTTTCGACAAAAATTAGGGTTGTGTGGCCATTGATCGTCGACCAGAGGCTCATACACCTCACCCCACATATGTTTCCTTGCCATAGATCACACCATAGATTACATTCTTGGATTTCTGGTGGAAACCATTTCTTGGTTAAAAACTCGTACGTGTTAGCCTTCGGTATTATTGAAAATGGTCACTCATGGCTATTTTCGGCAAAATGGGGGTTGTGTGGCCATTGATCATCGACCAGAGGCTCGTACACCTCACCCCACGTATGTTTCCTTACCATAGATCACATTCTTGGATTTCTGGTGGAGACCATTTCTTGGTCAAAAATCCGTAGGTGTTAGCCTTTAGTATTTTTGAAAATGGTCATTCATGGCTATTTTCGACAAAAATGGGGGTTGTGTGGCCATTGATCATCGACCAGACGCTCATACACCTCACCCCACATATGTTTCCTTGCCATAGATCACATTCTTGGATTTCTGGTGGAGACCATTTCTTGGTTAAAAACTCGTACGTGTTAGCCTTCGGTATTATTGAAAATGGTCGTTCATGGCTATTTTCGGCAAAATGGGGGTTGTGTGGCCATTGATCTTCCACCATAGGCTCATACACCTCACCCCACATATGTTTCCTTGCCATAGATCACATTCTTGGATTTCTGGTGGAGACCATTTCTTGGTCAAAAATCCATAGGTGTTAGCCTTCGGTATTATTGAAAATGGTCGTTCATGGCTATTTTCGACAAAAATGGGGGTTGTGTGGCCATTGATCATCGACCAGAGGCTCATACACCTCACCCCACATATGTTTCCTTGCCATAGATCACATTCTTGGATTTCTAGTGGAGACCATTTCATGGTCAAAAATCCGTAGGTGTTAGCCTTCGGTATTTTTGAAAATGGTCATTCATGGCTATTTTCGGCAAAATGGGGGTTGTGTGGCCATTGATCATCGACCAGAGGCTCGTACACCTCACCCCACATATGTTTCCTTGCCATAGATCAAATGTTCTCCACCATAAATCCAAGAATGTGATCTATGGCAAGGAAACATATGTGTAGTGAGGTGTATGAGCCTCTGGTCGAAGATCAATGGTCTCCACTAGAAATCCAAGAATGTGATCTATGGCAAGGAAACATATGTGGGGTGAGGTGTATGAGCCTCTGGTCGATGATCAATGGCCACACAACCCCCATTTTGTCGAAAATAGCCATGAATGACCATTTTCAATAATACCGAAGGCTAACACGTACGAGTTTTAACCAAGAAATGGTTTCCACCAGAAATCCAAGAATGTAATATATGGCAAGGAAACATATGTGGGGTGAAGTGTACGAGCCTCTGGTCGATGATCAATGGCCACACAACCCCCATTTTTTATGAAAATAGCCATGAGCGACCATTTTCAATAATACTAGAGGCTAACACCTACGGATTTTAGACCAAGAAATGGTTGATAGTCGCCTAGAGGGGGGGGGGTGAATAGGGCGAAACTGAAATTTACAAATATAAACACAACTACAAGCCGGGTTAGCGTTAGAAATATGAAACCGAGTCCGCGAGAGAGGGTGGAAAACAAATCGCAAGCAAATGAAGAGTGTGACACGCGGATTTGTTTTACCGAGGTTCGGTTCTCTCAAACCTACTCCCCGTTGAGGAGGCCACAAAGGCCGGGTCTCTTTCAACCCTTCCCTCTCTCAAACGATCCCACGGATCGAGTGAGCTTTTCTTCTCAATCACTTGGAACACAAAGTACCCACAAGGACCACCACAAGTTTGGTGTCTCTTGCCTCAATTACAAGTGAGTTTGATCGCAATGAAGGAATCAAGAAAGAAGAAAGCAATCCAAGCGCAAGAGCTCGAAAGAACACAAGCAAATCTCTCTCTCTAGTCACTAGGGCGTTGTGTGGAATTTGGAGAGGATTTGATCTCTTTGGTGTGTCTAGTATTGAATGCTAGAGCTCTTGTAAGTAGTTGGGAAGTGGAAAACTTGGATGCAATGAATGGTTGGGTGGTTGGGGTATTTATAGCCCCAACCACCAAAATAACCGTTGGTGGAGGCTGTCTGTTCGATGGCGCGCCGGACATGTCCGGTGCCCCTGCCACGTCACCAGTGCCGTTGGAATCTGACCGTTGGAGTTCTGACTTCTGGGCCCGCCTCGATGTCCGGTGGCGCACTGGACATGCACTGTTCACTGTCCGGTGCGCCGGCATGGGCGACTCTGACTTCTGCGCGCGCATTAAATGCATCGCAGGTAGCCGTTGGCGCCGAAGTAGTCGTTGCTCCGTGGATGCACCGGACAGTCCGGTGCACACCGGACATGTCCGGTGAATTATAGCGGAGCAGCCGCTCTGATTTCCCGAGGCTGGCGAGTTCCTGAGCCGCGTCCCGTTGAAGCACCGGACACTGTCCGGTGTACACCGGACAGTCCGGTGAATTATAGCGCGCTGGCTCTGGAGAATTCCCGAAGGCGACGAGTTCGCGTTGAAGTCCTTTGGTGCACCGGACACTGTCCAGTGGTGCACCGGACAGTCCGGTGCGCCAGACCAGAGGAGCCTTCGGTTGCTCCTTTGCTCTTTTGTTGAACCCAACAATTGGTCTTTT
Organism: Zea mays; assembly: GCF_902167145.1. Taxonomy (NCBI): domain Eukaryota; kingdom Viridiplantae; phylum Streptophyta; class Magnoliopsida; order Poales; family Poaceae; genus Zea; species Zea mays. The sequence goes on from NW_023367216.1 coordinate 19,523, forward strand.
TATTGGCTAAGTGTGAACCTTTTGCACCTGTATAACTTATACACTAGAACAAACTAGTTAGTCCAAAGATTTGTGTTGGGCAATTCAACCACCAAAATTATATAGGAACTAGGTGTAAGCCTAATTCCCTTTCAATCTCCCCCTTTTTGGTGATTGATGCCAACACAAACCAAAGCAAATATAGAAGTGCATAATTGAACTAGTTTGCATAATATAAGTGCAAAGGTTGCTTGGAATTGAGCCAATATAAATACTTACAAGATATGCATGGATTGTTTCTTCATTTTTAACATTTTGGACCACGCTTGCACCACATGTTTTGTTTTTGCAAAATCTTTTGTAAATCTTTTCAAAGTTCTTTTGCAAATAGTCAAGGGTAAATGAATAAGAGTTTGCAAAGCATTTTCAAGATTTGAAATTTTCTCCCCCTGTTCCAAATGCTTTTCCTTTGACTAAACAAAACTCCCCCTAAATAAAATCTCCTCTTAGTGTTCAAGAGGGTTTTGATGAAACAATTTTGAAATACTACTTTCTCCCCTTTTTGAACACATTAAGATACCAAATTGACAATTGGAAATTACATTTTAAAATTAGGTGGTGGTGCGGTCCTTTTGCTTTGGGCTAATACTTCCTCCCCCTTTGGCATGAATCGCCAAAAACGGAGTCATTAGAGCCCTTCAAATAACTTTCTCCTCCTTTGGTCATAAATAAAAGAGTGAAGATTATACCAAAGTAGGAGTCCTTTTGTTTTGCTCTCTCCCCCAAGGATAGAGAGCGGCTCGGAGTGACGGCGAAGGATGAGTTGACGGAGTGGAAGCCTTTGTCTTCGCCGAAGACTCCAATGCCCTTTCAATGCACCTATGACTTGATTTGAAGTAGACTTGAAAACACATTAGTCATAGCATATGAAAGAGACATGATCAAAGGTATATTCATGAGCTATGTGTGCAAGTTAGCAATAGAAATTTCTAGAATCAAGAATATTGAGCTCATGCCTAAGTTTGGTAAAAGTTTGTTCATCAAGTGGTTTGGTAAAGATATCGGCTAATTGATCTTTAGTATTAATGTATGCAATCTCAATATCTCCCTTTTGTTGGTGATCCCTAAGAAAATGATACCGAATGGCTATGTGCTTAGTGTGGCTATGCTCGACGGGATTGTCGGCCATTTTGATTGCACTCTCATTATCACATAGCAAAGGGACTTTGGTTAATTTGTAACCGTAGTCCCGCAGGGTTTGCCTCATCCAAAGCAATTGCGCGCAACAATGACCTGCGGCAATGTACTCGGCTTCGGCGGTTGAAAGAGCGACTGAATTTTGCTTCTTTGAGGCCCAAGACACCAAGGATCTTCCCAAGAACTGGCAAGTCCCTGATGTGCTCTTTCTATTAATCTTACACCCCGCCCAATCGGCATCCGAATAACCAATTAAATCAAAAGTGGATCCCCGAGGGTACCAAAGCCCAAACTTAGGAGTATAAGCCAAATATCTCAAGATTCGTTTTACGGTCGTAAGGTGGGATTCCTTAGGGTCGGATTGGAATCTTGCACACATGCAAAGGGAAAGCATAATGTCCGGTCGAGATGCACATAAATAGAGTAATGAACCTATCATCGACCGGTATACCTTTTGATCCACGGACTTACCTCCCGTGTCGAGGTCGAGATGCCCATTAGTTCCCATGGGTGTCTTGATGGGTTTGGCATCCTTCATCCCAAACTTGGTTAGAATGTCTTGAGTGTACTTTGTTTGGCTGATGAAGGTGCCCTCTTGGAGTTGTTTGACTTGGAATCCTAGAAAATACTTCAACTCCCCCATCATCAACATCTCGAACTTTTGTGTCATGATCCTACTAAATTCTTCACAAGTAGATTCGTTAGTAGACCCAAATATGATATCATCAACATAAAATTGGCATACAAACAAATCATTGTCAAGAGTTTTAGTGAATAGAGTAGGATCGGCTTTTCCGACTTTGAAGCCATTAGCAATAAGGAAATCCCTAAGGCATTCATACCATGCTCTTGGGGCTTGCTTGAGCCCGTAAAGCGCCTTAGAGAGCTTATAGACATGGTTAGGATACTCACTGTCTTCAAAGCCGGGAGGTTGCTCAACATAGACCTCTTCCTTGATTGGTCCATTGAGGAAGGCACTTTTCACGTCCATTTGATAAAGCTTAAAGCCATGGTAAGTAGCATAGGCAAATAATATACGAATTGACTCAAGCCTAGCTACGGGTGCATAGGTTTCACCGAAATCCAAACCTTCGACTTGGGAGTATCCCTTGGCCACAAGTCGAGCTTTGTTCCTTATCACCACACCATGCTCGTCTTGCTTGTTGCGGAAGACCCATTTGGTTCCTACAACATTTTGGTTAGGACGTGGAACTAAATGCCATACCTCATTCCTAGTGAAGCTGTTGAGCTCTTCTTGCATCGCCACCACCCAATCCGAATCTTGTAGTGCTTCCTCTACCCTGTGTGGCTCAATAGAGGAAACAAACGAGTAATGTTCACAAAAATGTGCAACACGAGATCTAGTAGTTACCCCCTTATGAATGTCGCCGAGGATGGTGTCGACGGGGTGATCTCGTTGGATTGCTTGGTGGACTCTTGGGTGTGGCAGCCTTTGTTCCTCTTCCTCCTTGTCTTCCTCATTTGCATCTCCCCCTTGATCATTGCCATCATCTTGAGGTGGCTCAATTGCTTGATCTTCTACTTCATCAACTTGAGCCTCATCCTCATTTTGAGTTGGTGGAGATGCTCGCGTGGAGGAGGATGGTTGATCTTGTGCTTTTGGAAGCTCTTCGGATTCCTTACGACACACATCCCCAATGGACATGTTCCTTAGCGCGATGCACGGAGCCTCTTCATCACCTATCTCATCAAGATCAACTTGCTCTACTTGAGAGCCGTTAGTTTCATCAAACACAACGTCACATGAGACTTCAACTAGTCCAGTGGACTTGTTAAAGACCCTATATGCCCTTGTGTTTGAGTCATAACCAAGTAAAAAGCCTTCCACAGTCTTAGGAGCAAATTTAGATTTTCTACCTCTTTTAATAAGAATAAAGCATTTGCTACCAAAGACTCTAAAATATGAAATGTTGGGCTTTTTACCGGTTAGGAGTTCATATGATGTCTTCTTGAGGATTCGGTGTAGATACAACCGGTTGATGGCGTAGCAAGCGGTGTTGACCGCCTCGGCCCAAAACCGATCCGAAGTCTTGTACTCATCAAGCATGGTCCTTGCCATGTCTAATAGAGTTCGATTCTTCCTCTCCACTACACCATTTTGTTGTGGGGTGTAGGGAGAAGAGAACTCATGCTTGATACCCTCTTCCTCAAGAAAGCCTTCGATTTGAGAGTTCTTGAACTCCGTCCCGTTGTCGCTTCTTATTTTCTTGATCCTTAAGCCAAACTCATTTTGAGCCCGTCTCAAGAATCCCTTTAAGGTCTCTTGGGTTTGAGATTTTTCCTGTAAAAAGAATACCCAAGTGAAGCGAGAATAATCATCCACTATTACAAGACAATACTTACTCCCGCCGATGCTTATGTAAGCAATCGGGCCGAATAGGTCCATGTGTAGGAGCTCCAGTGGTCTTTCGGTCGTCATGATGTTCTTGTGTGGATGATGGGCTCCAACTTGCTTTCCTGCCTGACATGCACTACAAATCATGTCTTTCTCAAAATGAACATTTGTTAGTCCTAAAATGTGTTCTCCCTTTAGAAGCTTATGAAGATTCTTCATCCCAACATAGGCTAGTCGGCGGTGCCAGAGCCAACCCATGTTAGTCTTAGCAATTAAGCATGTGTCGAGTTCAGCTCTATCAAAATCTACTAAGTATAGCTAACCCTCTAACACACCCTTAAATGCTATTGAATCATCACTTCTTCTAAAGACAGTGACACCTACATCAGTAAATAGACAGTTGTAGCCCATTTGACATAATTGTGAAACGGAAAGCAAATTGTAATCTAAAGAATCTACAAGAAAAACATTGGAAATTGAATGGTCAGGAGATATAGCAATTTTACCAAGACCTTTGACCAAACCTTGATTTCCATCCCCGAATGTGATAGCTCGTTGGGGATCTTGGTTTTTCTCATAGGAGGAGAACATCCTTTTCTCCACTGTCATATGGTTTGTGCACCCGCTGTCGAGTATCCAACTTGAGCCCCCGGATGCATAAACCTACAAAACAATTTTAGTTCTTGACTTTAGGTACCCAAACGGTTTTGGGTCCTTTGGCATTAGAAACAAGAACTTTGGGTATCCAATCACAAGTCTTTGACCCCTTGTGTTTGCCCCCAACAAACTTGGCAACTACCTTGCCGGATTTGTTAGTCAAAACATAAGATGCATCAAAAGTTTTAAAAGAAATATCATGATCATTTGATGCAATAGGAGTTTTCTTCTTAGGCAACTTAGCACGGGTTGGTTGCCTAGAGCTAGATGTCTCACCCTTATACATAAAAGCATGATTAGGGCCAGAGTGAGACTTCCTAGAGTGAATTCTCCTAATTTTGTCCTCGGGATAACCGGAAGGGTATAAAATGTAACCCTCGTTATCCTGAGGCATGGGAGCCTTGCCCTTAACAAAGTTGGACAATCTTTTAGGAGGGGCATTAAGTTTGACATTGTCTCCCCTTTGAAAGCCAATGCCATCCTTGATGCCCGGGCGTCTCCCATTATAGAGCATACTTCTAGCAAATTTAAACTTTTCATTTTCTAAGTTATGCTCGACAATTTTAGCATCTAATTTTGCTATATGATCATTTTGTTGTTTAATCAAAATCATGTGATCATGAATAGCATCAACATCAATATCTCTACATCTAGTACAAATAGTGACATGCTCAATGGTAGATGTAGATGGTTTGCAAGAATTAAGTTCAACAATCTTAGCACGTAATATATCATTCTTATCTCTAAGATCGGAAATTGTAACTTTGCAAACATCAAAATCTTTAGCCTTAGCAATCAAGTTTTCATTTTCTAATCTAAGGCTAGCAAGAGATACATTCAATTCTTCAATCTTAGCAAGTAAATCATAATTATTGTTTCTAAGATTGGGAATTGAAATATCACAAACATGAGAATCAACCTTAGCATTTAAACTAGCATTTTCATTTCTAAGTTTGTCAATCATCTCATGGCAAGTGCTTAGCTCACTAGATAGTTTTTGACATTTTTCTACTTCTAGAGCATAAGCATTTTTAACCTTAACATGCTTCTTATTTTCTTTAATAAGGAAGTCCTCTTGAGTGTCCAAGAGATCATCCTTTTCATGAATGGCACTAATCAATTCATTAAGTTTTTCCTTTTGTTGCATGTTGAGGTTGGCAAAAAGAGATCGCAAGTTATCCTCCTCATCACTAGCATTATCATCACTAGAAGACTCATATTTAGTGGAGGAGTTAGATTTAACCTTCTTCCGTTTGCCGTCCTTTGCCATGAGGCACTTGTGGCCGACGTTGGGGAAGAGGAGTCCCTTGGTGACGGCGATGTTGGCGGCGTCCTCGTCGTCGGAGGAGTCGCTTGAGCTCTCGTCGGAGTCCCACTCCCGACAAACATGGGCATCGCCGCCCTTCTTCTTGTAGTACCTCTTCTTTTCTCTCCTCTTGCCCTTCTTGTCGTTATCCCTGTCACTGTCACTTGATAATGGACATTTTGCAATAAAGTGACCGGGCTTACCACACTTGTAGCAAACTTTCTTGGAGCGGGACTTGTAGTCTTTCCCCCTCCTTTGCTTGAGGATTTGGCGGAAGCTCTTGATGACGAGTGCCATTTCCTCATTGTCGAGCTTGGAGGCGTCGATTGGTTGTCTACTTGGTGTAGACTCCTCCTTCTTTTCCTCTGTCGCCTTGAATGCGACGGGTTGAGCTTCGGATGTGGAGGGATCATCAAGCTCGTTGATCTCCCTCGAGCCTTCGATCATGCACTCAAAACTTACAAAATTCCCGATAACTTCCTCTGGGGTCATTTTAGTATATCTAGGATTACCACGAATTAATTGAACTTGAGTGGGGTTAAGGAAAATGAGAGATCTTAGAATAACCTTAACCACTTTGTGGTCGTCCCACTTCTTGCTCCCGAGGTTGCGCACTTGGTTCACCAAGGTCTTGAGCCGGTTGTACATGTGTTGTGGCTCTTCCCCTTTGCGAAGCCGGAACCGACCGAGCTCCCCCTCGATCGTTTCCCGCTTGGTGATCTTTGTGAGCTCATCTCCCTCATGCGCGGTTTTGAGCACATCCCAAACCTCCTTGGCGCTCTTCAACCCTTGAACTTTGTTATACTCCTCTCTACTTAAAGAGGCGAGGAGTATTGTTGTTTCTTGAGAGTTGAAGTGCTCGATTTGGGCCACCTCATCCTCATCATAGTCTTCATCCCCTACGGACGGTACCTGTGCACCAAACTCAACAACATCCCATATACTTTTGTGGAGCGAGGTTAGATGAAATCGCATTAAATCGCTCCACCTAGCGTAATCTTCACCATCAAAAGTTGGTGGTTTGCCTAATGGGACGGAAAGTAAAGGTGTATGTTTAGAAATGCGAGGGTAGCTTAGGGGAATCTTACTATACTTCTTACGCTCTTGGCGTTTAGAAGTGACGGACGACGCGTCGGAGCCGGAGGTGGATGTTGATGAAGTGTCGGTCTCGTAGTAGACGACTTTCCTCATCCTCTTGTGCTTGTCCCCACTCCGATGCGGCTTGTGAGAGGAAGATTTCTCCTTCTTCTCTTTGTGGTGAGAAGAAGATTTCTTCTCCTTCCCTTTGTTGGAGGAGCTCTTCTTCTTCTCCTTCCTCTTAGTGCGGGACTCTTCCGATGAAGTGCTCCCATGGCTTGTAGTGGGCTTTTCGCCGGTCTCCATCTCCTTCTTGGCGTGATCTCCCGACATTACTTCGAGCGGTTAGGCTCTAATGAAGAACCTAGCTTTGATACCAATTGATAGTCGCCTAGAGGGGGGGTGAATAGGGCGAAACTGAAATTTACAAATATAAACACAACTACAAGCCGGGTTAGCGTTAGAAATATGAAACCAAGTCCGCGAGAGAGGGTGGAAAACAAATCACAAGCAAATGAAGAGTGTGACACGCGGATTTGTTTTACCGAGGTTCGGTACTCTCAAACCTACTCCCCGTTGAGGAGGCCACAAAGGTCGGGTCTCTTTCAACCCTTCCCTCTCTCAAACGATCCCACGGATCGAGTGAGCTTTCTCTTCTCAATCACTTGGAACACAAAGTTCCCACAAGGACCACCACAAGTTTGGTGTCTCTTGCCTCAATTACAAGTGAGTTTGATCGCAATGAAGGAATCAAGAAAGAAGAAAGCAATCCAAGCGCAAGAGCTCGAAAGAACACAAGCAAATCTCTCTCTCTAGTCACTAGGGCGTTGTGTGGAATTTGGAGAGGATTTGATCTCTTTGGTGTGTCTAGAATTGAATGCTAGAGCTCTTGTAAGTAGTTGGGAAGTGGAAAACTTGGATGCAATGAATGGTTGGGTGGTTGGGGTATTTATAGCCCCAACCACCAAAAAAACCGTTGGTGGAGGCTGTCGGTTCGATGGCGCACCGGACAGTCCGGTGCACACCGGACATGTCCGGTGCCCCTGCCACGTCACCAGTGCCGTTGGAATCTGACCGTTGGAGTTCTGACTTCTGGGCCCGCCTCGATGTCCGGTGGCGCACCGGACATGCACTGTTCACTGTCCGGTGCGCCGGCATGGGCGACTCTGACTTCTGCGCGCGCTGCGCGCGCATTAAATGCATCGCAGGTAGCCGTTGGCGCCGAAGTAGCCTTTGCTCCGTGGATGCACCGGACAGTCCGGTGCACACCGGACATGTCCGGTGAATTATAGCGGAGCAGCCGCTCTGATTTCCCGAGGCTGGCGAGTTCCTGAGCTGCGTCCCGTTGGAGCACCGGACACTGTCCGGTGTACACCGGACAGTCCGGTGAATTATAGCGCGCCGGCTCTGGAGAATTCCCGAAGGCGACGAGTTCGCGTTGAAGTCCTCTGGTGCACCGGACACTGTCTGGTGGTGCACCGGACAGTCCGGTGCGCCAGACCAGAGGAGCCTTCGGTTGCTCCTTTGCTCTTTTGTTGAACCCAACACTTGGTCTTTTTATTGGCTAAGTGTGAACCTTTTGCACCTGTATAACTTATACACTAGAACAAACTAGTTAGTCCAAAGATTTGTGTTGGGCAATTCAACCACCAAAATTATATAGGAACTAGGTGTAAGCCTAATTCCCTTTCAATGGTCTCCACCAGAAATCCAAGAATGTGATCTATGGCAAGGAAACATATGTGGGGTGAGGTGTATGAGCCTCTGGTCGATGATCAATGGCCACACAACCCCCATTTTGCCGAAAATAGCCATGAATGACCATTTACAATAATACCGAAGGCTAACACGTACGAGTTTTTAACCAAGAAATGGTCTCCACGAGAAATCCAAGATTATGATCTATGGCAAGAAAACATATGTGGGGTGAAGTGTACGAGCCTCTGGTCGATGATCAATGGCAACACAACCCCCATTTTTGTCGAAAATAGCCATGAGCGACCATTTTCAATAATACTAGAGGCTAACACCTACGGATGTTAGACCAAGAAATGGTCTCCACCAGAAATCCAAGAATGTGATATACGACAAGGAAACATATGTGGGGTGAGGTGTATGAGCCTCTAGTCGATGATCAATGGCCACACAACTCCCATTTTGCCGAAAATAGCCATGAATGACCGTTTTCAATAATATCGAAGGCTAACACCTACGGATTTTTGACCAAGAAATGGTCTCCACCAGAAATCCAAGAATGTGATCTATGGCAAGGAAACATATGTGGGGTGAGGTGTATGAGCCTCTGGTCGATGATAAATGGCCACACAACCCCCATTTTTTATGAAAATAGCCATGAGCGACCTTGAAAATAGCCATGAGCGACCATTTTCAATAATACTAGAGGCTAACACCTACGGATTTTAGACCAAAAAATGGTCTCCACCAGAAATCCAAGAATGTGATCTATGGCAAGGAAACATATGTGTAGTGAGGTGTATGAGCCTCTAGTCGATGATCAATGGCCACACAACCCCCATTTTTGTCGAAAATAGCCATGAATGACCATTTTCAATAATACCGAAGGCTAACAGCGACCATTTTCAATAATACTAGAGGCTAAGACCTACGGATTTTTGACCAAGAAATGGTCTCCACCAGAAATCCAAGAATGTGATCTATGGCAAGGAAACATATGTGGGGTGAGGTTTATGAGCCTCTAGTCGATGATAAATGGCCACACAACCCCCATTTTTTATGAGCCTCTGGTCGATGATCAATGGCCACACAACCCCCATTTTTGTCGAAAATAGCCATGAATGACCATTTACAATAATACTGAAGGCTAACACCTACGGATTTTTGACCAAGAAATGGTCTCCACCAGAAATCCAAGAATGTGATCTATGGCAAGGAAACATATGTGGGGTGAGGTGTATGAGCCTATGGTCGATGATCAATGGCCACACAACCCCCATTTTGCCGAAAATAGCCATGAATGACCATTTTCAATAATACCGAAGGCTAAGACCTACGGATTTTTGACCAAGAAATGGTCTCCACTAGAAATCCAAGAATGTGATCTATGGCAAGGAAACATATGTGGGGTGAGGTGTATGAGCCTCTGGTCGATGATCAATGGCCACACAACCCCCATTTTTGTCGAAAATAGCCATGAACGACCATTTTCAATAATACCGAAGGCTAACACCTACAGATTTTTGACCAAGAAATGGTCTCCACCAGAAATCCAAGAATGTGATCTATGGCAAGGAAACATATGTGGGGTGAGGTGTATGAGCCTCTGGTCGATGATCAATGGCCACACAACCCCCATTTTGCCGAAAATAGCCATGAATGACCATTTTCAATAATACCGAAGGCTAACACGTACGAGTTTTTGACCAAGAAATGGTCTCCACCAGAAATCCAAGAATGTGATCTATGGCAAGGAAACATATGTGGGGTGAGGTGTATGAGCCTCTGGTCGATGATCAATGGCCACACAACCCCCATTTTTGTCGAAAATAGCCATGAACGACCATTTTCAATAATATTAGAGGCTAAGACCTACGGATTTTTGACCAAGAAATGGTCTCCACCAGAAATCCAAGAATGTGATCTATGGCAAGGAAACATATGAGGGGTGAGGTGTATGAGCCTCTAGTCGATGATCAATGGCCACACAACCCCCATTTTTGTCAAAAATAGCCATGAACGACCATTTTCAATAATACCGAAGGCTAACACCTACGGATTTTTGACCAAGAAATGGTCCATTTTGCCGAAAATAGACATGAATGACCATTTACAATAATACCGAAGGCTAACACCTACGGATTTTTGACCAAGAAATGGTCTCCACCAGAAATCCAAGAATGTGATCTATGGCAAGGAAACATATGTGGGGTGAGATTTATGAGCCTCTAGTCGATGATAAATGGCCACACAACCCCCATTTTTTTATGAAAATAGCCATGAGCGACCATTTTCAATAATATTAGAGGCTAAGACCTACTGATTTTTGACCAAGAAATGGTCTCCACCAGAAATCCAAGAATGTGATCTACGACAAGGAAACATATGTGGGGTGAGGTGTATGAGCGTCTGGTCGATGATCAATGGCCACACAACCCCCATTTTTGTCGAAAATAGCCATGAACGACCATTTTCAATAATACAGAAGGCTAACACCTATGGATTTTTGACCAAGAAATCGTCTCCACCAGAAATCCAAGAATGTGATCTATGGCAAGGAAACATATGTGTAGTGAGGTGTACGAGCCTCTGGTCGATGATCAATGGCCACACAACCCCCATTTTTGTCGAAAATAGCCATGAACGACCATTTTCAATAATATCGAAGGCTAACACCTACGGATTTTTGACCAAGAAATGGTCTCCACCAGAAATCCAAGAATATTAGAGGCTAAGACCATTTCTTGGTCAAAAATCCGTACGTGTTAGCCTCTAGTATTATTGAAAATGGTCGCTCATGGCTATTTTCAAGGTCGCTCATGGCTATTTTCATAAAAAATGGGGGTTGTGTGGCCATTGATCATCGACCAGAGGCTCATACACCTCACCCCACATATGTTTCCTTGCCATAGATCACATTCTTGGATTTCTGGTGGAGACCATTTCTTGGTCAAAAATCCGTAGGTCTTAGCCTCTAGTATTATTGAAAATGGTCACTATTAGCCTTCGGTATTATTGAAAATGGTCATTCATGGCTATTTTCAACAAAAATGGGGGTTGTGTGGCCATTGATCATTGACCAGAGGCTCATACACCTCACCCCACATATGTTTCCTTGCCATAGATCACATTCTTGGATTTCTGGTGGAGACCATTTCTTGGTCAAAAATCCGTAGGTCTTAGCCTCTAGTATTATTGAAAATGGTCGCTCATGGCTATTTTCGGCAAAAATGGGGGTTGTGTGGCCATTGATCATTGACCAGACGCTCATACACCTCACCCCACATATGTTTCCTTGCCATAGAATGACCATTTACAATAATACCGAAGGCTAACACCTACGGATTTTTGACCAAGAAATGGTCTCCACCAGAAATCCAAGAATGTGATCTATGGCAAGGAAACATATGTGGGGTGTGGTGTATGAGCCTCTGGTCGATGATCAATGGCCACACAACCCCCACTTTTTTCGAAAATAGCCATGAATGACCATTTTCAATAATACCAAAGGCTAACACGTACGAGTTTTTAACCAAGAAATGGTTTCCACCAGAAATCCAAGAATGTGATCTATGGCAAGGAAACATATGTGGGGTTAGGTGTATGAGCGTCTGGTCGATGATCAATGGCCACACAACCCCCATTTTTGTCGAAAATAGCCATGAACGACCTTGAAAATAGCCATGAGCGACCATTTTCAATAATACTAGAGGCTAACACCTACGGATTTTAGACCAAGAAATGGTCTCCACCAGAAATCCAAGAATGTGATCTATGACAAGGAAACATATGTGGGATGAGGTGTATGAGCGTCTGGTCGATGATCAATGGCCACACAACCCCCATTTTTGTCGAAAATAGCCATGAACGACCATTTTCAATAATACCGAAGGCTAACACCTACGGATTTTTGACCAATAAATGGTCTCCACCAGAAATCCAAGAATGTGATCTATGGCAAGGAAACATATGTGGGGTGAGGTGTATGAGCATCTGGTCGATGATCAATGGCCACACAACCCCCATTTTTGTCGAAAATAGCCATGAATGACCATTTTCAAAAATACCAAAGGCTAACACATTCGGATTTTTGCCCAAGAAATGGTCTCCACCAGAAATCCAAGAATGTGATCTATGGCAAGGAAACATATGTGGTGTGAGGTGTACGAGCCTCTGGTCGATGATCAATGGCCACAGAACCCCCATTTTGCCGAAAATAGCCATGAACGACCATTTTCAATAATACCGAAGGCTAACACCTACGGATTTTTGACCAAGAAATGGTCTCCACCAGAAATCCAAGAATGTGATCTATGGCAAGGAAACATATGTGGGGTGAGGTGTATGAGCCTCTGGTCGATGATCAATGGCCACACAACCCCCATTTTTGTCGAAAATAGCCATGAACGACCATTTTAAATAATACCGAAGGCTAACACCTACGGATTTTTGACCAAGAAATGGTCTCCACCAGAAATCCAAGAATGTGATCTATGGCAAGGAAACATATTTGGGGTGAGGTGTATGAGCCTCTAGTCGATGATCAATGGCCAGACAACCCCCATTTTTGTCGAAAATAGCCATGAATGACCATTTTCAAAAATACCAAAGGCTAACACGTACGGATTTTTGACCAAGAAATGGTCTCCACCAGAAATCCAAGAATGTGATCTATGGCAAGGAAACATATGTGGGTGAGGTGTACGAGCCTCTGGTCGATGATCAATGGCCACACAACCCCCATTTTGCCGAAAATAGCCATGAATGACCATTTTCAATAATACCGAAGGCTAACACGTACGAGTTTTTAACCAAGAAATGGTTTCCACCAGAAATCCAAGAATGTAATCTATGACAAGGAAACATATGTGGGGTGAGGTTTATGAGCCTCTAGTCGATGATAAATGGCCACACAACCCCCATTTTTTATGAAAATAGCCATGAGCGACCTTGAAAATAGCCATGAGCGACCATTTTCAATAATACTAGAGGCTAACATCTACGGATTTTAGACCAAGAAATGGTCTCCACCAGAAATCCAAGAATGTGATCTATGGCAAGGAAACATATGTGGGGTGAGGTGTATGAGCGTCTGGTCGATGATCAATGGCCACACAACCCCCCTATTTTTGTAGAAAATAGCATGAACGACCATTTTCAATAATACCGAAGGCTAACACCTACGGATTTTTGACCAAGAAATGGTCTCCACCAGAAATCCAAGAATGTGATCTATGGCAAGGAAACATATGTGGGGTGAGGTGTATGAGCCTCTGGTCGATGATCAATGGCCACACAACCCCCATTTTTGTCGAAAATAGCCATGAACGACCATTTTCAATAATACCGAAGGCTAACACCTACGGATTTTTGACCAAGAAATGGTCTCCACCAGAAATCCAAGAATGTGATCTATGGCAAGGAAACATATGTGGGGTGAGGTGTATGAGCGTCTGGCCTCACTACACATATGTTTCCTTGCCATATATCACATTCTTGGATTTATGATAGAGACCATTTCTTGGTCAAAAATCCGTAGGTGTTAGCCTTCGGTATTATTGAAAATGGTCATTCATGGCTATTTTCGACACAAATGGGGGTTGTGTGGCCATTGATCACCGACCAGAGGCTTGTACACCTCACCCCACATATGTTTCCTTGCCATAGATCACATTCTTGGATTTCTGGTGGAGACCATTTCTTGGTCCAAAATCCGTACGTGTTAGCCTTTGGTATTTTTGAAAATGGTCATTCATGGCTATTTTCGGCAAAATGGGGGTTGTGTGGCCATTGATCATCGACCAGAGGCTCATACACCTCACCCCACGTATGTTTCCTTGCCATAGATCACATTCTTGGATTTCTGGTGGAGACCATTTCTTGGTCAAAAATCCGTAGGTCTTAGCCTCTAATATTATTGAAAATGGTCGCTCATGGCTATTTTCAAGGTCGCTCATGGATATTTTCATAAAAAATGGGTGTGGGGTGAGGTGTACGAGCCCCTGGTCGATGATCAATGGCCACACAACCCTAATTTTTGTCGAAAATAGCCATGAACGACCATTTTCAATGACACTGACGGCTAACACCTACGGATTTTTGACCAAGAAATGGTCTCCACCATAAATCCAAGAATGTGATCTATGGCAAGGAAACATATGTGTAGTGAGGTGTATGAGCCTCTGGTCGATGATCAATGGCCACACAGCCCCCATTTTGCCGAAAATAGCCATGAATGACCATTTTCAATAATACCGAAGGCTAACACGTACGAGTTTTTAACCAAGAAATGGTCTCCACCAGAAATCCAAGAATGTGATCTATGGCAAGGAAACATATGTGGGGTGAGGTGTATGAGCCTATGGTCGATGATCAATGGCCACACAACCCCCATTTTTGTCGAAAATAGCCATGAATGACCATTTACAATAATACCGAAGGCTAACACCTACGGATTTTTGACCAAGAAATGGTCCCCACCAGAAATCCAAGAATGTGATCTATGGCAAGGAAACATATGTGGGGTGAGGTGTACGAGCCTCTAGTCGATGATCAATGGCCACACAACCCCCACATATGTTTCCTTGCCATAAATCACATTCTTGGATTTCTGGTGGAGACCATTTCTTGGTCAAAAATCCGTAGGTGTTAGCCTTCGGTATTATTGAAAATGGTCGTTCATGGCTATTTTCGGCAAAATGGGGGTTCTGTGGCCATTGATCATCGACCAGAGGCTCGTACACCTCACTACACATATGTTTCCTTGCCATAGATCACATTCTTGGATTTCAGGTGGAGACCATTTCTTGGTCAAAAATCCGTAGGTGTTAGCCTTCGGTATTATTGAAAATGGTCGTTCATGGCTATTTTCGACAAAAATGGGGGTTGTGTGGCCATTGATCATCGACCAGAGGCTCATACACCTCACCCCACATATGTTTCCTTGCCATAGATCACATTCTTGGATTTCTGGTGGAGACCATTTCTTGGTCAAAAATCCGTACGTGTTAGCCTTTGGTATTTTTGAAAATGGTCGTTCATGGCTTGGTCGATGATCAATGGCCACACAACCCCCATTTTTTATGAAAATAGCCATGAGCGACCATTTTCAATAATACTAGAGGCTAAGACCTACAGATTTTTGACCAAGAAATGGTCTCCACCAGAAATCCAAGAATGTGATCTATGGCAAGGAAACATATGTGGGGTGAGGTGTATGAGCCTCTGGTCGATGATCAATTGCCACACAACCCCCATTTTTGTCGAAAATAGCCATGAATGACCATTTACAATAATACCGAAGGCTAACACCTACGGTTTTTGACCAAGAAATGGTCTCCACCAGAAATCCAAGAATGTGATCTATGGCAAGGAAACATATGTGGGGTGAGGTGTATGAGCCTATGGTCGATGATCAATGGCCACACAACCCCCATTTTTGTCGAAAATAGCCATGAACGACCATTTTCAATAATATCGAAGGCTAACACCTACGGATTTTTGACCAAGAAATGGTCTCCACCAGAAATCCAAGAATGTGATCTACGACAAGGAAACATATGTGGGGTGAGGTGTATGAGCCTCTGGTCGACGATCAATGGCCACACAACCCCCATTTTGCCGAAAATAGCCATGAATGACCATTTTCAATAATACCGAAGGCTAACAGGGACCATTTTCAATAATACTAGAGGCTAAGACCTACGGATTTTTGACCAAGAAATGGTCTCCACCAGAAATCCAAGAATGTAATCTATGGCAAGGAAACATATGTGGGGTGAGGTTTATGAGCCTCTAGTCGATGATAAATGGCCACACAACCCCCATTTTTTATGAAAATAGCCATGAGCGACCTTGAAAATAGCCATGAGCGACCATTTTCAATAATACTAGAGGCTAACACATACGGATTTTAGACCAAGAAATGGTCTCCACCAGAAATCCAAGAATGTGATCTATGGCAAGGAAACATATGTGGGGTGAGGTGTATGAGCCTCTAGTCGATGATCAATGGCCACACAACCCCCATTTTTGTCGAAAATAGCCATGAATGACCATTTTCAATAATACCGAAGGCTAACACCTACGGATTTTTTGACCAAGAAATGGTCTCCACCAGAAATCCAAGAATGTGATCTATGGCAAGGAAACATATGTGGGGTGAGGTGTATGAGCCTCTGGTCGACGATCAATGGCCACACAACCCTAATTTTTGTCGAAAATAGCCATGAACGACCATTTTCAATGACACTTAAGGCTAACACCTACGGATTTTTGACCAAGAAATGGTCTCCACCATAAATCCAAGAATGTGATCTATGGCAAGGAAACATATGTGTAGTGAGGTGTATGAGCCTCTGGTCGAAGATCAATGGCCACACAACCCCCATTTTTGTCGAAAATAGCCATGAATGACCATTTTCAAAAATACCAAAGGCTAACACATTCGGATTTTTGCCCAAGAAATGGTCTCCACCAGAAATCCAAGAATGTGATCTATGGCAAGGAAACATATGTGGGGTGAGGTGTACGAGCCTCTGGTCGATGATCAATGGCCACACAACCCCCATTTTGCCGAAAATAGCCATGAATGACCATTTTCAATAATACCGAAGGCTAACACGTACGAGTTTTTTAACCAAGAAATGGTTTCCACCAGAAATCCAAGAATGTAATCTATGGCAAGGACACATATGTGGGGTGAGGTTTATGAGCCTCTAGTCGATGATAAATGGCCACACAACCCCCATTTTTTATGAAAATAGCCATGAGCGACCTTGAAAATAGCCATGAGCGACCATTTTCAATAATACTAGAGGCTAACACCTACGGATTTTAGACCAAGAAATGGTCTCCACCAGAAATCCAAGAATGTGATCTATGGCAAGGAAACATATGTGGGGTGAGGTGTATGAGCGTCTGGTCGATGATCAATGGCCACACAACCCCCATTTTTGTCGAAAATAGCCATGAACGACCATTTTCAATAATATCGAAGGCTAACACCTACGGATTTTTTACCAAGAAATGGTCTCCACCAGAAATCCAAGAATGTGATCTACGACAAGGAAACATATGTGGGGTGAGGTGTATGAGCGTCTGGTCGATGATCAATGGCCACACAACCCCCATTTTTGTCGAAAATAGCCATGAACGACCATTTTCAATAATACCGAAGGCTAACACCTACAGATTTTTGACCAAGAAATGGTCTCCACCAGAAATCCAAGAATGTGATCTATGGCAAGGAAAGGTTGTGTGGCCATTGATCTTCGACCAGAGGCTCATACACCTCACTACACATATGTTTCCTTGCCATAGATCACATTCTTGCATTTATGGTGGAGAGTATGAGCGTCTGGTCGATGATCAATGGCCACACAACCCCCATTTTTGTCGAAAATAGCCATGAACGACCATTTTCAATAATATCGAAGGCTAACACCTACAGATTTTTTGTCGAAAATAGCCATGAACGACCATTTTCAATAATATCGAAGGCTAACACGTACGAGTTTTTGACCAAGAAATGGTCTCCACCAGAAATCCAAGAATGTGATCTACGACAAGGAAACATATGTGGGGTGAGGTGTATGAGCCTCTGGTCGACGATCAATGGCCACACAACCCCCATTTTGCCGAAAATAGCCATGAATGACCATTTTCAATAATACCGAAGGCTAACACGTACGAGTTTTTAACCAAGATATGGTTTCCACCAGAAATCCAAGAATGTAATCTATGGCAAGGAAACATATGTGGGGTGAGGTTTATGAGCCTCTAGTCGATGATAAATGGCCACACAACCCCCATTTTTTATGAAAATAGCCATGAGCAACCTTGAAAATAGCCATGAGCGACCATTTTCAATAATACTAGAGGCTAACACCTACGGATTTTAGACCAAGAAATGGTCTCCACCAGAAATCCAAGAATGTGATCTATGGCAAGGAAACATATGTGTAGTGAGGTGTATGAGCCTCTAGTCGATGATCAATGGCCACACAACCCCCATTTTGCCGAAAATAGCCATGAGCGACCATTTTCAATAATATTAGAGGCTAAGACCTACGGATTTTTGACCAAGAAATAGTCTCCACCAGAAATCCAAGAATGTGATCTACGACAAGGAAACATATGTGGGGTGAGGTGTATGAGCCTCTAGTCGAAGATCAATGGCCACACAACCCCCATTTTTGTCGAAAATAGCCATGAATGACCATTTTCAAAAATACCAAAGGCTAACACATTCAGATTTTTGCCCAAGAAATGGTCTCCACCAGAAATCCAAGAATGTGATCTATGGCAAGGAAACATATGTGGGGTGAGGTGTACGAGCCTCTGGTCGATGATCAATGGCCACACAACCCCCATTTTGCCGAAAATAGCCATGAATGACCATTTTCAATAATACCGAAGGCTAACACGTACGAGTTTTTAACCAAGAAATGGTTTCCACCAGAAATCCAAGAATGTAATCTATGGCAAGGAAACATATGTGGGTGAGGTTAATGAGCCTCTAGTCGATGATAAATGGCCACACAACCCCCATTTTTTATGAAAATAGCCATGAGCGACCTTGAAAATAGCCATGAGCGACCATTTTCAATAATACTAGAGGCTAACACCTACGGATTTTAGACCAAGAAATGGTCTCCACCAGAAATCCAAGAATGTGATCTATGGCAAGGAAACATATGTGGGGTGAGGTGTATGAGCGTCTGGTCGATGATCAATGGCCACACAACCCCCATTTTTGTCGAAAATAGCCATGAACGACCATTTTCAATAATATCGAAGGCTAACACCTACGGATTTTTTACCAAGAAATGGTCTCCACTAGAAATCCAAAAATGTGATCTACGACAAGGAAACATATGTGGGGTGAGGTGTATGAGCGTCTGGTCGATGATCAATGGCCACACAACCACCATTTTTGTCGAAAATAGCCATGAACGACCATTTTCAATAATACCGAAGGCTAACACCTACGGATTTTTGACCAAGAAATGGTCTCCACCAGAAATCCAAGAATGTGATCTATGGCAAGAAAACATAAGTGGGGTGAGGTGTACGAGCCTCTGGTCGATGATCCTAGGCCACACAACCCCCATTTTGCCGAAAATAGCCATGAGCGACCATTTTCAATAATATTAGAGGCTAAGACCTACGGATTTTTGACCAAGAAATGGTCTCCACCAGAAATCCAAGAATGTGATCTATGACAAGGAAACATATGTGGGGTGAGGTGTATGAGCCTCTGGTCGACGATCAATGGCCAAACAACCCCCATTTTGCCGAAAATAGCCATGAATGACCATTTTCAATAATACCAAAGGCTAACACGTACGAGTTTTTAACCAAGAAATGGTTTCCACCAGAAATCCAAGAATGTAATCTATGGCAAGGAAACATATGTGGGGTGAGGTTTATGAGCCTCTAGTCGATGATAAATGGCCACACAACCCCCATTTTTTATGAAAATAGCCATGAGCGACCTTGAAAATAGCCATGAGCGACCATTTTCAATAATACTAGAGGCTAAGACCTACGGATTTTTGACCAAGAAATGGTCTCCACCAGAAATCCAAGAATGTGATCTATGGCAAGGAAACATATGTGGGGTGAGGTGTATGAGCCTCTGGTCGATGATCAATGGCCACACAACCCCCATTTTTGTCGAAAATAGCCATGAACGACCATTTTCAATAATATCGAAGGCTAACACCTACGGATTTTTGACCAAGAAATGGTCTCCACCAGAAATCCAAGAGTGTGATCTACGACAAGGAAACATATGTGGGGTGAGGTGTTTGAGCCTCTGGTCGATTATCAATGGCCACACAACCCCCATTTTTGCCGAAAATAGCCATGAATGACCATTTTCAATAATACCGAAGGCTAACACGTACGGATTTTTTGACCAAGAAATGGTCTCCACCAGAAATCCAAGAATGTGATCTATGGCAAGGAAACATATGTGGGGTGAGGTGTATGAGCCTCTGGTCGATGATCAATGGCCACACAACCCCCATTTTTGTCGAAAATAGCCATGAACGACCATTTTCAATAATATCGAAGGCTAACACCTACGGATTTTTGACCAAGAAATGGTCTCCACCAGAAATCCAAGAATGTAATCTATGGCAAGGAAACATATGTGGGGTGAGGATTATGAGCCTCTAGTCGATGATAAATGGCCACACAACCCCCATTTTTATGAAAATAGCCATGAGCGACCATTTTCAATAATACTAGAGGCTAACACCTACGGATTTTAGACCAAGAAATGGTCTCCACCAGAAATCCAAGAATGTGATCTATGGCAAGGAAACATATGTGGGGTGAGGTGTACGAGCCTCTGGTCGATGATCAATGGCCACACAACCCCCATTTTTGTCGAAAATAGCCATGAACGACCATTTTCAATAATATCGAAGGCTAACACCTACGGATTTTGACCAACAAATGGTCTCCACCATAAATCCAAGAATGTGATCTATGGCAAGGAAACATATGTGGGGTGAGGTGTATGAGCCTCTGGTCGATGATCAATGGCCACACAACCCCCATTTTTGTCGAAAATAGCCATGAACGACCATTTTCAATAATATCGAAGGCTAACACGTACGAGTTTTTAACCAAGAAATGGTTTCCACCAGAAATCCAAGAATGTAATCTATGGCAAGGAAACATATGTGGGGTGAGGTGTATGAGCCTCTGGTCGATGATAAATGGCCACACAACCCCCATTTTTTATGAAAATAGCCATGAACGACCATTTTCAATAATACCGAAGGCTAACACCTACAGATTTTTGACCAAGAAATGGTCTCCACCAGAAATCCAAGAATGTGATCTATGGCAAGGAAACATATGTGGGGTGAGGTGTATGAGCCTCTGGTCGATGATCAATGGTCACACAACCCCATTTTTGTCGAAAATAGCCAGGAGCAGCAATTTTCAATGACACTGATGGCTAACACCTCTGGATTTTTGACCAGAAATGGTCTCCACCAGAAATCCAAGAATGTGGTCTATGGCAAGGAAACATATGTGGGGTGAGGTGTATGAGCCTTTGGTCGATGATCAATGGCCACACAACCCCCATTTTTGTCGAAAATAGCTATGAACGACCATTTTCAATAATACCGAAGGCTAACACCTACAGATTTTTTACCAAGAAATGGTCTCCACCAGAAATCCAAGAATGTGATCTATAGCAAGAGAACGTATGTGGGGTGAAGTGTACGAGCCTCTAGTCAATGATAAATGGCCACACAACCCCCATTTTTGTCGAAAATAGTGATCAACGACCATTTTCAATAATACTGAAGGCTAACACGTATGGATTTTTGACCAAGAAATGGTCTCCACCAGAAATCCAAGAATGTGATCTATGGCAAGAAAACATACGTGGGGTGAGGTGTATGAGCCTCTGGTCGAAGATCAATGGCCACACAACCCCATTTGTGTCGAAAATAGCCATGAACGACCATTTACAATAATACCGAAGGCTAACAACTACGGATTTTTGACCAAGAGAAGATCTCCACCAGAAATCCAAGAATGTGATCTATGGCAAGGAAACATATGTGGGGTGAGGTGTACGAGCCTCTGATCGATGATCAATGGCCACACAACCCCCATTTTTGTCGAAAATAGCCATGAACGGACCATTTTCAATACATCCGAAGGCTAACACCTACGGATTTTTGACCAAGAAATCATCTCCACCAGAAATCCAAGAATATGATCTATGGCAAGGAAACATATTGGGGTGAGGTGTACGAGCCTCTGGTCGATGATCAGTGGCCACACAACCCCCATTTTTTGTCGAAAATAGTGATCAACGACCATTTTCAATAATACTGAAGGCTAACACGTATGGATTTTGCCCAAGAAATGGTCTCCACCAGAAATCCAAGAGTGTGCTCTATGGCAAGGAAACGTATGTGGGGTGAGGTGTATGAGCCTCTGGTCGATGATCAATGGCCACACAACCCCGATTTTTGTCGAAAACAGCCATGAACGACCATTTTCAATAATACCGAAGGCTAACACGTACGGATTTTTGACCAAGAAATGGTCTCCACGAGAAATCCAAGATTATGATCTATGGCAATTAAACATATGTGGGGTGAGGTGTACGAGCCTCTGGTCGATGTTAAATGGCCACACAACCCCCTTTTTTGTCGAAAATAGCCATGAACGACTATTTTCAATAATACCGAAGGCTAACACCTACGGATTTTTGACCAAGAAATGGTCACCACCAGAAATCCAAGAATGTGGTCTATGGCAAGGAAACACATGTGGGTGAGGTGTATGAGCCTTTGGTCGATGATCAATTGCCACACAACCCCCATTTTTGTCGAAAGTAGCCATGAACGACCATTTTCAATAATACCGAAGGCTAACACCTACGGATTTTTGACCAAGAAATGGTCTCCACCAGAAATCCAAGAATGTGATATATGGCAAGGAAACTTATGTGGGGTGAGGTGTACGATCCTCTGGTCGATGATCAATGGCGACACAACCCCCATTTTTTGTCGAAAATAGCCACGAATGACCATTTTCAATGACACTGAAGGCTAACACCTATGAATTTTTGACCAACAAATGGTCTCCACGAGAAATCCAAGATTATGATCTATGGCAAGAAAACATATGTGGGGTGAAGTGTACGAGCCTCTAGTCGATGATCAATGGCAACACAACCCCCATTTTTGTCGAAAATAGCCATGAACGACCATTTTCAATAATACTGAAGGCTAACACGTACGAGTTTTTTGACCAAGAAATGGTCTCCACCAGAAATCCAAGAATGTGATCTATGGCAAGGAAACATATGTGGGGTGAGGTGTACGAGCCTCTGGTCGATGATCAATGGCCACACAACCCCCATTTTTGTCGAAAATAGCCATGAGCGACCATTTTCAATAATACCGAAGGCTAACACCTACGGATTTTTGACCAAGAAATGGTCTCCACCAGAAATTCAAGAATGTGATCTACGACAAGGAAACATATGTGGGGTGAGGTGTATGAGCGTCTGGTCGATGATCAATGGCCACACAACCCCCATTTTTGTCGAAAATAGCCATGAATGACCATTTACAATAATACCGAAGGCTAACACCTACGGATTTTTGACCAAGAAATGGTCTCCACCAGAAATCCAAGAATGTGATCTATGGCAAGGGAAACATATGTGGGGTGAGGTGTATGAGCCTCTGGTCGATGATCAATGGCCACACAACCCACATTTTTTATGAAAATAGCCATGAGCGACCTTGAAAATAGCCATGAGCGACCATTTTCAATAATACTAGAGGCTAACACGTACGGATTTTTGACCAAGAAATGGTCTCCACCAGAAATCCAAGAATGTGATCTATGGCAAGGAAACATATGTGGGGTGAGGTGTATGAGCCTCTGGTCGATGATCAATGGCCACACAACCCCCATTTTTGTCGAAAATAGCCATGAATGACTATTTTCAATGACACTGAAGGGCTAACACCTATGGATTTTTGACCAAGAAATGGTTTCCACCAGAAATCCAAGAATGTGATCTATGGCAAGGAAACATATGTTGGGTGAGGTGTATGAGCCTCTGGTCGACGACCATTTTCAATAATACTAGAGGCTAACACCTACGAATTTTAGACCAAGAAATGGTCTCCACCAGAAATCCAAGAATGTGATCTATGGCAAGGAAACATATGTGGGGTGAGGTGTATGAGCGTCTGGTCGAAGATCAATGCCACACAACCCCCATTTTTGTCGAAAATAGCCATGAACGACCATTTTCAATAATACTGAAGGCTAAACACCTACGGATTATTGACCAAGAAAATGGTCTCCACCAGAAATCCAAGAATGTGATCTATGGCAAGGGAAACATATGTGGGGTGAGGTGTATGAGCCTCTAGTCGATGATCAATGGCCACACAACCACCCCATTTTTGTCGAAAATAGCCATGAATGACCATTTTCAAAAATACCAAAGGCTAACACGTACGGATTTTTAACCAAGAAATGGTCTCCACCAGAAATCCAAGAATGTGATCTATGGCAAGGAAACATATGTGGGGTGAGGTGTATGAGCCTCTGGTCGACGATCAATGGCCACACAACCCCCATTTTGCCGAAAATAGCCATGAATGACCATTTTCAATAATACCGAAGGCTAAGACCTACGGATTTTTGACCAAGAAATGGTCTCCACCAGAAATCCAAGAATGTGATATATGGCAAGGAAACATATGTGGGGTGAGGTGTATGAGCCTCTGGTCGATGATCAATGGCACACAACCCCCATTTTTGTCGAAAAATAGCCATGAACGACCATTTTCAATAATACCGAAGGCTAACACCTACGGATTTTTGACCAAGAAATGGCCTCCACCAGAAATCCAAGAATGTGATCTACGACAAGGAAACATATGTGGGGTGAGGTGTATGAGCCTCTGGTCGATGATCAATGGCCACACAACCCCATTTTTTATGAAATATCCATGAATGACCATTTCAAAAATACCAAAGGCTAACACGTACGGATTTTTAACCAAGAAATGGTCTCCACCAGAAATCCAAGAATGTGATCTATGGCAAGGAAACTATGTGGGGTGAGGTGT
>NW_023367217.1:0-44391 GCF_902167145.1 Zea mays
TCCTTGCCATAGACCACATTCTTGGATTTCTGGTGGAGACCATTTGTTGGTCAAAAATTCGTAGGTGTTAGCCTTCAGTATTATTGAAAATGGTCGTACATGGCTATTTGCATCAAAAATGGGGTTTGTGTGGCCATTTATCATCAACCAGAGGC
This sequence comes from Zea mays, assembly GCF_902167145.1. Lineage (NCBI taxonomy): Eukaryota > Viridiplantae > Streptophyta > Magnoliopsida > Poales > Poaceae > Zea > Zea mays. Next base: position 156 of record NW_023367217.1, read on the forward strand.
TCGTACACCTCACCCCACCTATGTTTCCTTGCCATAGATCACATTCTTGGATTTCTAGTGGAGAGCATTTCTTGGTCAAAAATTCGTACGTGTTAGCCTTCAGTATTATTGAAAATGGTCGTTGTCGTTCATGGCTATTTTCGACAAAATGGGGGTTGTGTGGCCATTGATCATCGACCAGAGGCTCATACACCTCACCCACATATGTTTCCTTGTCGTAGATCACATTCTTGGATTTCTGGTGGAGACCATTTCTTGGTCAAAAATCCGTATGTGTTAGCCTACGGTATTATTGAAAATTTTCGTTCATGGCTATTTTCTACAAAATAGAGGTTCTGTGGCCATTGATCATCGACCAGAGGCTCATACACCTCACCCACATATGTTTTCTTGCCGCCGAACACATTCTTGGATTTCTGGTGGAGACCATTTCTTGGGAAAAAATCCGAATGTGTTAGCCTTCGGTATTATTGAAAATGGTTATTCATGGCTATTTTCGACAAAAATGGGGGTTGTGTGGCCATTTATCTTCAACCAGAGGCTCATACACCTCACTACACATATGTTTTCTTGCCATAGATCACAATCTTGGATTTATGGTGGAGACCATTTCTTGGTCAAAAATCCGTAGGTGTTAGCCGTCAGTGTCATTGAAAATGGTCATTCATGGCTATTTTCGGCAAAATGGGGGTTGTGTGGCCATTGATCGTCGACCAGAGGCTCATACACCTCACCCCACATATGTTTCCTTGTCGTAGATCACATTCTTGGATTTCTGGTGGAGACCATTTCTTGGTCAAAAATCCGTAGGTGTTAGCCTTCGATATTATTGAAAATGGTCGTTCATGGCTATTTTCGACAAAAATGGGGGTTGTGTGGCCATTGATCATCGACCAGAGGCTCATACACCTCACCGCACATATGTTTCCTTGCCATAGATCACATTCTTGGATTTTTGGTGGAGACCATTTCGTGGTCAAAAATCCGTAGGTGTTAGCCTTCAGTATTATTGAAGATGGTCGTTCATGGCTATTTTCGACAAAAATGGGGGTTGTGTGGCCATTGATCATCGACCAGAGGCTCATACACCTCACCCCACATATGTTTCCTTGCCATAGGTCACATTCTTGTTTTTCTGGTGGAGACCATTTCATGGTCAAAAAATCGTGGGTGTTAGCCTTCGGTATTATTGAAAATGGTCGTTCATGGCTATTTTCATAAAAAATGGGGGTTGTGTGGCCATTGATCATCGACCAGACGCTCATACACCTCACCCCACATATGTTTCCTTGCCATAGATCACATTCTTGGATTTCTGGTGGAGACCATTTCTTGGTCAAAAATCCGTAGGTCTTAGCCTCTAGTATTATTGAAAATGGTCGCTCATGGCTATTTTCATAAAAAATGGGGGTTGTGTGGCCATTGATCATCGACCAAGCCATGAACGACCATTTTCAAAAATACCAAAGGCTAACACGTACGGATTTTTGACCAAGAAATGGTCTCCACCAGAAATCCAAGAATGTGATCTATGGCAAGGAAACATATGTGGGGTGAGGTTTATGAGCCTCTAGTCGATGATAAATGGCCACACAACCCCCATTTTTTATGAAAATAGACATGAGCGACCTTGAAAATAGCCATGAGCGACCATTTTCAATAATACTAGAAAAATCCGTAGGTCTTAGCCTCTAGTATTATTGAAAATGGTCGCTCATGTCTATTTTCATAAAAAATGGGGGTTGTGTGGCCATTGATCATCGACTAGAGGCTCATACACCTCACCCCACATATGTTTCCTTGCCATAGATCACATTCTTGGATTTCTGGTGGAGACCATTTCTTGGTCTAAAATCCGTAGGTGTTAGCCTCTAGTATTATTGAAAATGGTCGCTCATGGCTATTTTCATAAAAAATGGGGGTTGTGTGGCCATTGATCATCGACCAGAGGCTCGTACACCTCACCCTACATATGTTTCCTTGCCATAGATTACATTCTTGGATTTCTGGTGGAAACCATTTCTTGGTTAAAAACTCGTACGTGTTAGCCTTCGGTATTATTGAAAATGGTCATTCATGGCTATTTTCGGCAAAATGGGGGTTGTGTGGCCATTGATCATCGACCAGAGGCTCATACACCTCACCCCACATATGTTTCCTTGCCATAGATCACATTCTTGGATTTCTGGTGGAGACCATTGATCTTCGACCAAAGGCTCATACACCTCACTACACATATGTTTCCTTGCCATAGATCACATTCTTGGATTTATGGTGGAGACCATTTCTTGGTCAAAAATCCGTAGGTGTTAGCCTTCAGTGTCATTGAAAATGGTCGTTCATGGCTATTTTCGACAAAAATTAGGGTTGTGTGGCCATTGATCGTCGACCAGAGGCTCATACACCTCACCCCACATATGTTTCCTTGCCATAGATCACATTCTTGGATTTCTGGTGGAGACCATTTGTTGGTAAAAAATCCATAGGTGTTAGCTTTCGATATTATTGAAAATGGTCGTTCATGGCTATTTTCATCAAAAATGGGGGTTGTGTGGCCATTTATCATCGACCAGAGGCTCGTACACCTCACCCCACATATGTTTCCTTGCCATAGATTACATTCTTGGATTTCTGGTGGAAACCATTTCTTGGTTAAAAACTCGTACGTGTTAGCCTTCGGTATTATTGAAAATGGTCGTTCATGGCTATTTTCGGCAAAATGGGGGTTGTGTGGCCATTGATCATCGACCAGAGGCTCATACACCTCACCCCACATATGTTTCCTTGCCATAGATCACATTCTTGGATTTCTGGTGGAGACCATTGATCTTCGACCAGAGGCTCATACACCTCACTACACATATGTTTCCTTGCCATAGATCACATTCTTGGATTTCTGGTGGAGACCATTTCTTGGGCAAAAATCCGAATGTGTTAGCCTTCGGTATTTTTGAAAATGGTCATTCATGGCTATTTTCGACAAAAATGGGGGTTGTGTGGCCATTGATCATCGACCAAGCCATGAACGACCATTTTCAAAAATACCAAAGGCTAACACGTACGGATTTTTGACCAAGAAATGGTCTCCACCAGAAATCCAAGAATGTGATCTATGGCAAGGAAACATATGTGGGGTGAGGTTTATGAGCCTCTAGTCGATGATAAATGGCCACACAACCCCCATTTTTTATGAAAATAGACATGAGCGACCTTGAAAATAGCCATGAGCGACCATTTTCAATAATACTAGAAAAATCCGTAGGTCTTAGCCTCTAGTATTATTGAAAATGGTCGCTCATGGCTATTTTCATAAAAAATGGGGGTTGTGTGGCCATTGATCATCGACTAGAGGCTCATACACCTCACCCCACATATGTTTCCTTGCCATAGATCACATTCTTGGATTTCTGGTGGAGACCATTTCTTGGTCAAAAATCCGTAGGTGTTAGCCTCTAGTATTATTGAAAATGGTCGTTCATGGCTATTTTCATAAAAAATGGGGGTTGTGTGGCCATTGATCATCGACCAGAGGCTCGTACACCTCACCCTACATATGTTTCCTTGCCATAGATTACATTCTTGGATTTCTGGTGGAAACCATTTCTTGGTTAAAAACTCGTACGTGTTAGCCTTCGGTATTATTGAAAATGGTCATTCATGGCTATTTTCGGCAAAATGGGGGTTGTGTGGCCATTGATCATCGACCAGAGGCTCATACACCTCACCCCACATTTGTTTCCTTGCCATAGATCACATTCTTGGATTTCTGGTGGAGACCATTGATCTTCGACCAAAGGCTCATACACCTCACTACACATATGTTTCCTTGCCATAGATCACATTCTTGGATTTATGGTGGAGACCATTTCTTGGTCAAAAATCCGTAGGTGTTAGCCTTCAGTGTCATTGAAAATGGTCGTTCATGGCTATTTTCGACAAAAATTAGGGTTGTGTGGCCATTGATCGTCGACCAGAGGCTCATACACCTCACCCCACATATGTTTCCTTGCCATAGATCACATTCTTGGATTTCTGGTGGAGACCATTTGTTGGTAAAAAATCCATAGGTGTTAGCTTTCGATATTATTGAAAATGGTCGTTCATGGCTATTTTCATCAAAAATGGGGGTTGTGTGGCCATTTATCATCGACCAGAGGCTCGTACACCTCACCCCACATATGTTTCCTTGCCATAGATTACATTCTTGGATTTCTGGTGGAAACCATTTCTTGGTTAAAAACTCGTACGTGTTAGCCTTCGGTATTATTGAAAATGGTCGTTCATGGCTATTTTCGGCAAAATGGGGGTTGTGTGGCCATTGATCATCGACCAGAGGCTCATACACCTCACCCCACATATGTTTCCTTGCCATAGATCACATTCTTGGATTTCTGGTGGAGACCATTGATCTTCGACCAGAGGCTCATACACCTCACTACACATATGTTTCCTTGCCATAGATCACATTCTTGGATTTATGGTGGAGACCATTTCTTGGGCAAAAATCCGAATGTGTTAGCCTTCGGTATTTTTGAAAATGGTCATTCATGGCTATTTTCGACAAAAATGGGGGTTGTGTGGCCATTGATCATCGACTAGAGGCTCATACACCTCACCACATATGTTTCCTTGCCATAGATCACATTCTTGGATTTCTGGTGGAAACCATTTCTTGGTTAAAAACTCGTACGTGTTAGCCTTCGGTATTATTGAAAATGGTCGTTCATGGCTATTTTCGGCAAAATGGGGGTTGTGTGGCCATTGATCATCGACCAGAGGCTCGTACACCTCACCCCACATATGTTTTCTAGCCATAGATCACATTCTTGGATTTCTGGTGGAGACCATTTCTTGGTCTAAAATCCGTAGGTGTAGCCTCTAGTATTATTGAAAATGGTCGCTCATGGCTATTTTCAAGGTCGCTCATGGCTATTTTCATAAAAAATGGGGGTTGTGTGGCCATTTATCATCGACTAGAGGCTCATAAACCTCACCCCACATATGTTTCCTTGCCATAGATCACATTCTTGGATTTCTGGTGGAGACCATTTCTTGGTCTAAAATCCGTAGGTGTTAGCCTCTAGTATTATTGAAAATGGTCGCTCATGGCTATTTTCATCAAAAATGGGGGTTGTGTGGCCATTTATCATCGACCAGAGGCTCATACACCTCACCCCACATATGTTTCCTTGCCATAGATTACATTCTTGGATTTCTGGTGGAAACCATTTCTTGGTTAAAAACTCGTACGTGTTAGCCTTCGGTATTATTGAAAATGGTCATTCATGGCTATTTTCGGCAAAATGGGGGTTGTGTGGCCATTGATCATCGACCAGAGGCTCATACACCTCACCCCACATATGTTTCCTTGCCATAGATCACATTCTTGGATTTCTGGTGGAGACCATTGATCTTCGACCAGAGGCTCATACACCTCACTACACATATGTTTCCTTGCCATATATCACATTCTTGGATTTATGGTGGAGACCATTTCTTGGTCAAAAATTAGTAGGTGTTAGCCTTCGGTATTATTGAAAATGGTCGTTCATGGCTATTTTCGGCAAAATGGGGGTTGTGTGGCTATTGATCATCGACCAGAGGCTCGTACACATCACCCCACATATGTTTCCTTGCCATAGATCACATTCTTGGATTTCTGGTGGAGACCATTTCTTGGTCAAAAATCCGTAGGTGTTAGCCTTCAGTGTCATTGAAAATGGTCGTTCATGGCTATTTTCGACAAAAATTAGGGTTGTGTGGCCATTGATCGTCGACCAGAGGCTCATACACCTCACCCCACATATGTTTCCTTGCCATAGATCACATTCTTGGATTTCTGGTGGAGACCATTTGTTGGTCAAAAATCCGTAGGTGTTAGCTTTCGATATTATTGAAAATGGTCGTTCATGGCTATTTTCATCAAAAATGGGGGTTGTGTGGCCATTTATCATCGACCAGAGGCTCGTACACCTCACCCCACATATGTTTCCTTGCCATAGATTACATTCTTGGATTTCTGGTGGAAACCATTTCTTGGTTAAAAACTCGTACGTGTTAGCCTTCGGTATTATTGAAAATGGTCATTCATGGCTATTTTCGGCAAAATGGGGGTTGTGTGGCCATTGATCATTGACCAGAGGCTCATACACCTCACCACACATATGTTTCCTTGCCATAGATCACATTCTTGGATTTCTGGTGGAGACCATTGATCTTCGACCAGAGGCTCATACACCTCACTACACATATGTTTCCTTGCCATAGATCACATTCTTGGATTTCTGGTGGAGACCATTTCTTGGGCAAAAATTCGAATGTGTTAGCCTTCGGTATTATTGAAAATGGTCGTTCATGGCTATTTTCGGCAAAATGGGGGTTGTGTGGCCATTGATCATCGACCAGAGGCTCGTACACCTCACCCCACATATGTTTCCTAGCCATAGATCACATTCTTGGATTTCTGGTGGAGACCATTTCTTGGTCTAAAATCTGTAGGTGTTAGCCTCTAGTATTATTGAAAATGGTCGCTCATGGCTATTTTCAAGGTCGCTCATGGGTATTTTCATAAAAAATGGGGGTTGTGTGGCCATTTATCATCGACTAGAGGCTCATAAACCTCACCCCACATATGTTTCCTTGCCATAGATCACATTCTTGGATTTCTGGTGGAGACCATTTCTTGGTCTAAAATCCGTAGGAGTTAGCCTCTAGTATTATTGAAAATGGTCGCTCATGGCTATTTTCATAAAAAATGGGGGTTGTGTGGCCATTGATCATCGACCAGAGGCTCGTACACCTCACCCCACATATGTTTCCTTGCCATAGATCACATTCTTGGATTTCTGGTGGAGACCATTGATCTTCGACCAGAGGCTCATACACCTCACTACACATATGTTTCCTTGCCATAGATCACATTCTTGGATTTATGGTGGAGACCATTTCTTGGTCAAAAATTAGTAGGTGTTAGCCTTCGGTATTATTGAAAATGGTCGTTCATGGCTATTTTCGGCAAAATGGGGGTTGTGTGGCCATTGATCATCGACCAGAGGCTCGTACACCTCACCCCACATATGTTTCCTTGCCATAGATCACATTCTTGGATTTCTGGTGGAGACCATTTCTTGGTCAAAAATCCGTAGGTGTTAGCCTTCGGTATTATTGAAAATGGTCATTCATGGCTATTTTCGACAAAAATGGGGGTTGTGTGGCCATTGATTATCGACCAGACGCTCATACACCTCACCCCACATATGTTTCCTTGCCATAGATCACTGTTTCCTTGCCATAGATCACATTCTTGGATTTCTGGTGGAGACCATTTCTTGGTTAAAAACTCGTACGTGTTAGCCTTCGGTATTATTGAAAATGGTCATTCATGGCTATTTTCGGCAAAATGGGGGTTGTGTCGCCATTGATCATCGACCAGAGGCTCGTACACCTCACCCCACATATGTTTCCTTGCCATAGATCACATTCTTGGATTTCTGTTGGAGACCATTTCTTGGTCAAAAATCCGTAGGTGTTAGCCTTCGGTATTATTGAAAATGGTCATTCATGGATATTTTCGACAAAAATGGGGGTTGTGTGGGCATTGATCATCGACCAGAGGCTCGTAAACCTCACCCCACATATGTTTTCTTGCCATAGATCACATTCTATGATTTCTGGTGGAGACCATTTCTTGGTCAAAAATCGGAATGTGTTAGCCTTCGGTACTATTGAAAATGGTCGTTCATTGCTATTTTCGACAAAAATGGGGGTTGTGTGGCCATTGATATTCGACCAGAGGCTCATACACCTCACTGCACATATGTTTACTTGCCATAGATCACATTCTTGGATTTATGGTGCAGACCATTTCTTGGTCAAAAATCCGTAGGTGTTAGCCTTCGGTATTATTGAAAATGGTCGTTCATGGCTATTTTTGACAAAAATGGGGGTTGTGTGGCCATTGATCATCGACCAGAGGCTCGTACACCTCACCTCACATATGTTTCCATGCCATAGATCACATTATCGGATTTCTGGTGGAGACCATTTCTTGGTCGAAAATCCATACGTGTTAGCCTTCGGTATTATTGAAAATGGTCGTTCATGGCTATTTTCGACAAAAATTAGGGTTGTGTGGCCATTGATCGTCGACCAGAGGCTCATACACCTCACCCCACATATGTTTCCTTGCCATAGATCACACAATAGATTACATTCTTGGATTTCTGGTGGAAACCATTTCTTGGTTAAAAACTCGTACGTGTTAGCCTTCGGTATTATTGAAAATGGTCATTCATGGCTATTTTCGGCAAAATGGGGGTTGTGTGGCCATTGATCATCGACCAGAGGCTCGTACACCTCACCCCACATATGTTTCCTTGCCATAGATCACATTCTTGGATTTCTGGTGGAGACCATTTCTTGGTTAAAAATCCGTACGTGTTAGCCTTTGGTATTTTTGAAAATGGTCATTCATGGCAATTTTCGAAAAAAATGGGGGTTGTGTGGCCATTGATCATCGACTAGAGGCTCATACACCTCAACCCACATATGTTTCCTTGCCATAGATCACATTCTTGGATTTCTGGTGGAGACCATTTCTTGGTCAAAAATCCGTAGGTGTTAGCCTTCGGTATTATTGAAAATGGTCGTTCATGGCTATTTTCGACAAAAATGGGGGTTGTGTGGCCATTGATCGTCGACCAGAGGCTCATACACCTCACCCCACATATGTTTCCTTGCCATAGATCACATTCTTGGATTTCTGGTGGAGACCATTTCTTGGGCAAAAATCCGAATGTGTTAGCCTTTGGTATTTTTGAAAATGGTCATTCATGGCTATTTTCGACAAAAATGGGGGTTGTCTGGCCATTGATCTTCGACCAGAGGCTCATACACCTCACTACACATATGTTTCCTTGCCATAGATCACATTCTTGGATTTATGGTGGAGACCATTTCTTGGTCAAAAATCCGTAGGTGTTAGCCTTCAGTGTCATTGAAAATGGTCGTTCATGGCTATTTTCGACAAAAATGGGGGTTGTGTGGCCATTGATCATCGACCAGAGGCTCATACACCTCACCCCACATATGTTTCCTTGCCATAGATCACATTCTTGGATTTTTGGTGGAGACCATTTCTTGGTCAAAAATCCGTAGGTCTTAGCCTCTAATATTATTGAATATGGTCGCTCATGGCTATTTTCGGCAAAATGGGGGTTGTGTGGCCATTGATCATCGACCAGAGGCTCGTACACCTCACCCCACATATGTTTCCTTGCCATAGATCACATTCTTGGATTTCTGGTGGAGACCATTTCTTGGTTAAAAATCTGTACGTGTTAGCCTTTGGTATTTTTGAAAATGGTCATTCATGGCTATTTTCGACAAAAATGGGGGTTGTGTGGCCATTGATCATCGACTAGAGGCTCATACACCTCACCCCACATATGTTTCCTTGCCATAGATCACATTCTTGGATTTCTGGTGGAGACCATTTCTTGGTCAAAAATCCGTAGGTGTTAGCCTTCGGTATTATTGAAAATGGTCGTTCATGGCTATTTTCGACAAAAATGGGGGTTGTGTGGCCATTGATCATCGACCAGACGCTCATACACCTCACCCCACATATGTGTCCTTGCCATAGATCACATTCTTGGATTTCTGGTGGAGACCATTTCTTGGTCTAAAATCCGTAGGTGTTAGCCTCTAGTATTATTGAAAATGGTCGCTCATGGCTATTTTCAAGGTCGCTCATGGCTATTTTCATAAAAAATGGGGGTTGTGTGGCCATTTATCATTGACTAGAGGCTCATAAACCTCACCCCACATATGTTTCCTTGCCATAGATTACATTCTTGGATTTCTGGTGGAAACCATTTCTTGGTTAAAAACTCGTACGTGTTAGCCTTCGGTATTATTGAAAATGGTCATTCATGGCTATTTTCGGCAAAATGGGGGTTGTGTGGCCATTGATCGTCGATCAGAGGCTCATACACCTCACCCCACATATGTTTCCTTGTCGTAGATCACATTCTTGGATTTCGGGTGGAGAACATTTCTTGGTCAAAAATTCGTAGGTGTTAGACTTCGATATTATTGAAAATGGTCGTTCATGGCTATTTTCGACAAAAATGGGGGTTGTGTGGCCATTGATCATTGACTAGTGGCTCATACACCTCACCCCACATATGTTTCCTTGCCATAGATCACATTCTTGGATTTCTGGTGGAGACCATTTCTTGGTCAAAAATCCGTAGGTGTTAGCCTTCGGTATTATTGAAAATGGTCGTTCATGGCTATTTTCGACAAAAATGGGGGTTGTGTGGCCATTGATCGTCAACCAGAAGCTCATACACCTCACCCCACATATGTTTCCTTGCCATAGATCACATTCTTGGATTTCTGGTGGAGACCATTTCTTGGGCAAAAATCCGAATGTGTTAGCCTTTGGTATTTTTGAAAATGGTCATTCATGGCTATTTTCGACAAAAATGGGGGTTGTGTGGCCATTGATCTTCGACCAGAGGCTCATACACCTCACTACACATATGTTTCCTTGCCATAGATCACATTCTTGGATTTATGGTGGAGACCATTTCTTGGTCAAAAATCCGTAGGTGTTAGCCTTCAGTGTCATTGAAAATGGTCGTTCATGGCTATTTTCGACAAAAATGGGGGTTGTGTGGCCATTGATCATCGACCAGAGGCTCATACACCTCACCCCACATATGTTTCCTTGCCATAGATCACATTCTTGGATTTCTGGTGGAGACCATTTCTTGGTCAAAAATCCGTAGGTCTTAGCCTCTAAAAATTTTTGAAAATGGTCGCTCATGGCTATTTTCGGCAAAATGGGGGTTGTGTGGCCATTGATCATCGACCAGAGGCTCGTACACCTCACCCCACATATGTTTCCTTGCCATAGATCACATTCTTGGATTTCTGGTGGAGACCATTTCTTGGTCAAAAATCCGTAGGTGTTAGCCTTCGGTATTATTGAAAATGGTCGTTCATGGCTATTTTCGACAAAAATGGGGGTTGTGTGGCCATTGATCATCGACCAGAGGCTCATACACCTCACCCCACATATGTTTCCTTGCCATAGATCACATTCTTGGATTTCTGGTGGAGACCATTTCTTGGGCTAAAATCCGTAGGTGTTAGCCTCTAGTATTATTGAAAATGGTCGCTCATGGCTATTTTCAAGGTCGCTCATGGCTATTTTCATAAAAAATGGGGGTTCTGTGGCCATTGATCGTCGACCAGAGGCTCGTACACCTCACCCCACATATGTTTCCTTGCCATAGATCACATTCTTGGATTTCTGGTGGAGACCATTTCTTGGTTAAAAACTCGTACGTGTTAGCCTTTGGTATTATTGAAAATGGTCATTCATGGCTATTTTCGGCAAAATGGGGGTTGTGTGGCCATTGATCATCGAACAGACGCTCATACACCTCACCCCACATATGTTTCCTTGCCATAGATCACATTCTTGGATTTCTGGTGGAGACCATTTCTTGGTCAAAAATCCGTAGGTGTTAGCCTTCGGTATTATTGTAAATGGTCATTCATGGCTATTTTCGACAAAAATGGGGGTTGTGTGTCCATTGATCATCGACCAGAGGCTCATACACCTCACCCCACATATGTTTCCTTGCCATAGATCACATTCTTGGATTTCTGGTGGAGACCATTTCTTGGTCAAAAATCCGTAGGTCTTAGCCTCTAGTATTATTGAAAATGGTCGCTCATGGCTATTTTCGACAAAAATGGGGGTTGTGTGGCCATTGATCTTCGACCAGAGGCTCATACACCTCACTACACATATGTTTCCTTGCCATAGATCACATTCTTGGATTTATGGTGGAGACCATTTCTTGGTCAAAAATCCGTAGGTGTTAGCCTTCAGTGTCATTGAAAATGGTCGTTCATGGCTATTTTCGACAAAAATTAGGGTTCTGTGGCCATTGATCGTCGACCAGAGGCTCATACACCTCACCCCACATATGTTTCCTTGCCATAGATCACATTCTTGGATTTCTGGTGGAGACCATTTCTTGGTCAAAAATCCGTAGGTGTTAGCCTTCAGTATTATTGAAAATGGTCGTTCATGGCTATTTTCGACAAAAATGGGGTTTGTGTGGCCATTGATCATCGACCAGACGCTCATACACCTCACCCCACATATGTTTCCTTGCCATAGATCACATTCTTGGATTTCTGGTGGAGACCATTTCTTGGTTAAAAACTCGTACGTGTTAGCCTTCGGTATTATTGAAAATGGTCATTCATGGCTATTTTCGGCAAAATGGGGGTTGTGTGGCCATTGATCATCGACCAGAGGCTCGTACACCTCACCCCACATATGTTTCCTTGCCATAGATCACATTCTTGGATTTCTGGTGGAGTCCATTTCTTGGTCAAAAATCCGTAGGTGTTAGCCTTTGGTATTTTTGAAAATGGTCCTTCATGGCTATTTTCGACAAAAATGGGGGTTGTGTGGCCATTGATCATCGACTAGAGGCTCATACACCTCACCCCACATATGTTTCCTTGCCATAGATCACATTCTTGGATTTCTGGTGGAGACCATTTCTTGGTCAAAAATCCGTAGGTGTTAGCCTTCGGTATTATTGAAAATGGCCGTTCATGGCTATTTTCGACAAAAATGGGGGTTGTGTGGCCATTGATCATCGACCAGACGCTCATACACCTCACCCCACATATGTTTCCTTGCCATAGGTCACATTCTTGGATTTCTGGTGGAGACCATTTCTTGGTCTAAAATCCGTAGGTGTTAGCCTCTAGTATTATTGAAAATGGTCGCTCATGGCTATTTTCAAGGTCGCTCATGGCTATTTTCATAAAAAATGGGGGTTGTGTGGCCATTTATCATCGACTAGAGGCTCATACACCTCACCCCACATATGTTTCCTTGCCATAGATCACATTCTTGGATTTCTGGTGGAGACCATTTCTTGGTTAAAAACTCGTACGTGTTAGCCTTTGGTATTATTGAAAATGGTCATTCATGGCTATTTTCGGCAAAATGGGGGTTGTGTGGCCATTGATCATCGACCAGACGCTCATACACCTCACCCCACATATGTTTCCTTGCCATAGATCACATTCTTGGATTTCTAGTGGAGACCATTTCTTGGTCAAAAATCCGTAGGTGTTAGCCTTCGGTATTATTGTAAATGGTCATTCATGGCTATTTTCGACAAAAATGGGGGTTGTGTGGCCATTGATCATCGACCAGAGGCTCATACACCTCACCCCACATATGTTTCCTTGCCATAGATCACATTCTTGGATTTCTGGTGGAGACCATTTCTTGGTCAAAAATCCGTAGGTGTTAGCCTTCGGTATTATTGAAAATGGTCGTTCATGGCTATTTTCGACAAAAATGGGGGTTGTGTGGCCATTGATCATCGACCAGACGCTCATACACCTCACCCCACATATGTTTCCTTGCCATAGATCACATTCTTGGATTTCTGGTGGAGACCATTTCTTGGTTAAAAACTCGTACGTGTTAGCCTTTGGTATTTTTGAAAATGGTCATTCAAGGCTATTTTCGACAAAAATGGGGGTTGTGTGGTCATTGATCTTCGACCAGAGGCTCATACACCTCACTACACATATGTTTCCTTGCCATAGATCACATTCTTGGATTTATGGTGGAGACCATTTCTTGGTCAAAAATCCGTAGGTGTTAGCCTTCAGTGTCATTGAAAATGGTCGTTCATGGCTATTTTCGACAAAAATTAGGGTTGTGTGGCCATTGATCGTCGACCAGAGGCTCATACACCTCACCCCACATATGTTTCCTTGCCATAGATCACATTCTTGGATTTCTGGTGGAGACCATTTCTTGGTCAAAAATCCGTAGGTGTTAGCCTTCGGTATTATTGAAAATGGTCGTTCATGGCTATTTTCGACAAAAATGGGGGTTGTGTGGCCATTGATCATCGACCAGACGCTCATACACCTCACCCCACATATGTTTCCTTGCCATAGATCACATTCTTGGATTTCTGGTGGTGACCATTTCTTGGTCTAAAATCCATAGGTGTTAGCCTCTAGTATTATTGAAAATGGTCGCTCATGGCTATTTTCAAGGTCGCTCATGGCTATTTTCATAAAAAATGGGGGTTGTGTGGCCATTTATCGTCGACTAGAGGCTCATAAACCTCACCCCACATATGTTTCCTTGCCATAGATTACATTCTTGGATTTCTGGTGGAAACCATTTCTTGGTTCAAAACTCGTACGTGTTAGCCTTCGGTATTATTGAAAATGGTCATTCATGGCTATTTTCGGCAAAATAGGGGTTGTGTGGCCATTGATCATCGACCAGAGGCTCGTACACCTCACCCCACATATGTTTCCTTGCCATAGATCACATTCTTGGGTTTCTGGTGGAGACCATTTCTTGGTCAAAAATCAGTAGGTGTTAGCCTTCGGTATTATTGAAAATGGTCGTTCATGGCTATTTTCGACAAAAATGGGGGTTGTGTGGCCATTGATCATCGACTAGAGGCTCATACACCTCACCCCACATATGTTTCCTTGCCATAGATCACATTCTTGGATTTCTGGTGGAGACCATTTCTTGGTCAAAAATCCGTAGGTGTTAGCCTTCGGTATTATTGAAAATGGTCGTTCATGGCTATTTTCGACAAAAATGGGGGTTGTGTGGCCATTGTTCATCGACCAGACGCTCATACACCTCACCCCACATATGTTTCCTTGCCACAGACCACATTCTTGGATTTCTAGTGGAGACCATTTCTTGGTCTAAAATCCGTAGGTGTTAGCCTCTAGTATTATTGAAAATGGTCGCTCATGGCTATTTTCAAGGTCGCTCATGGCTATTTTCATAAAAAATGGGGGTTGTGTGGCCATTTATCATCGACTAGAGGCTCATAAACCTCACCCCACATATGTTTCCTTGGCATAGATTACATTCTTGGATTTCTGGTGGAAACCATTTCTTGGTTAAAAACTCGTATGTGTTAGCCTTCGGTATTATTGAAAATGGTCATTCATGGCTATTTTCGGCAAAATGGGGGTTGTGTGGCCATTGATCATCGACCAGAGGCTCATACACCTCACCCCACATATGTTTCCTTGTCATAGATCACATTCTTGGATTTCTGGTGGAGACCATTTCTTGGTCAAAAATCCGTAGGTGTTAGCCTTCGATATAATTGAAAATGGTCGTTCATGGCTATTTTCGACAAAAATGGGGGTTGTGTGGCCATTGATCATCGACCAGAGGCTCATACACCCCACCCCACATATGTTTCCTTGCCATAGATCACATTCTTGGATTTCTGGTGGAGACCATTTCTTGGTTAAAAACTTGTACGTGTTAGCCTTTGGTATTATTGAAAATGGTCATTCATGGCTATTTTCGGCAAAATGGGGGTTGTGTGGCCATTGATCGTCGACCAGAGGCTCATACACCTCACCCCACACATGTTTCCTTGCCATAGATCACATTCTTGGATTTCTGGTGGAGACCATTTCTTGGTCAAAAATCCGTAGGTGTTAGCCTTCAATGTCATTGAAAATGGTCGTTCATGGCTATTTTCGACAAAAATTAGGGTTGTGTGGCCATTGATTGTCGACCAGAGGCTCATACACCTCACCCCACATATGTTTCCTTGCCACAGATCACATTCTTGGATTTCTGGTGGAGACCATTTCTTGGGCAAAAATCCGTAGGTGTTAGCCTTTGGTATTTTTGAAAATGGCCATTCATGGCTATTTTCGACAAAAATGGGGGTTGTGTGGCCATTGATCTTCGACCAGAGGCTCATACACCTCACTACACATATGTTTCCTTGCCATAGATCACATTCTTGGATTTATGGTGGAGACCATTTCTTGGTCAAAAATCCGTAGGTGTTAGCCTTCAGTGTCATTGAAAATGGTCGTTCATGGCTATTTTCGACAAAAATTAGGGTTGTGTGGCCATTGATCGTCGACCAGAGGCTCATACACCTCACCCCACATATGTTTCCTTGCCATAGATCACATTCTTGGATTTCTGGTGGAGACCATTTCTTGGTCAAAAATCCGTAGGTGTTAGCCTTCGGTATTATTGAAAATGGTCGTTCATGGCTATTTTCGACAAAAATGGGGGTTGTGTGGCCATTGATCATCGACCTGACGCTCATACACCTCACCCCACAAATGTTTCCTTGCCATAGATCACATTCTTGGATTTCTGGTGGAGACCATTTCTTGGTCTAAAATCCGTAGGTGTTAGCCTCTAGTATTATTGAAAATGGTCGCTCATGGCTATTTTCAAGGTCGCTCATGGCTATTTTCGACAAAAATGGGGGTTGTGTGGCCATTTATCATCGACTAGAGGCTCATAAACCTCACCCCACATATGTTTCCTTGCCATAGATCACATTCTTGGATTTCTGGTGGAGACCATTTCTTGGTTAAAAACTCGTACGTGTTAGCCTTCGGTATTATTGAAAATGGTCGTTCATGGCTATTTTCGGCAAAATGGGGGTTGTGTGGCCATTGATCATCGACCAGAGGCTCGTACACCTCACCCCACATATGTTTCCTTGCCATAGATCACATTCCTGGATTTCTGGTGGAGACCATTTCTTGGTCAAAAATCCGTACGTGTTAGCCTTTGGTATTTTTGAAAATGGTCATTCATGGCTATTTTCGACAAAAATGGGGGTTGTGTGGCCATTGATCTTCGACCAGAGGCTCATACACCTCACTACACATATGTTTCCTTGCCATAGATCACATTCTTGGATTTATGGTGGAGACCATTTCTTGGTCAAAAATCCGTAGGTGTTAGCCTTCAGTGTCATTGAAAATGGTCGTTCATGGCTATTTTCGACAAAAATTAGGGTTGTGTGGCCATTGATCGTCGACCAGAGGCTCATACACCTCACCCCACATATGTTTCCTTGCCATAGATCACATTCTTGGATTTCTGGTGGAGACCATTTCTTGGTCAAAAATCTGTAGGTCTTAGCCTCTAGTATTATTGAAAATGGTCGCTCATGGCTATTTTCATAAAAAATGGGGGTTGTGTGGCCATTTATCATCGACTAGAGGCTCATAAACCTCACCCCACATATGTTTCCTTACCATAGATCACATTCTTGGATTTCTGGTGGAGACCATTTCTTGGTTAAAAACTCGTACGTGTTAGCCTTCGGTATTATTGAAAATGGTCGTTCATGGCTATTTTCGGCAAAATGGGGGTTGTGTGGCCATTGATCATTGACCAGAGGCACGTACACCTCACCCCACATATGTTTCCTTGCCATAGATCACATTCTTGGATTTCTGGTGGAGACCATTTCTTGGTCAAAAATCCGTACGTGTTAGCCTTTGGTATTTTTGAAAATGGTCATTCATGGCTATTTTCGACAAAAATGGGGGTTGTGTGGCCATTTATCATCGACTAGAGGCTCATAAACCTCACCCCACATATGTTTCCTTGCCATAGATCACATTCTTGGATTTCTGGTGGAGACCATTTCTTGGTCTAAAATCCGTAGGTGTTAGCCTCTAGTATTATTGAAAATGGTCGCTCATGGCTATTTTCAAGGTCGCTCATGGCTATTTTCATTAAAAATGGGGGTTGTGTGGCCATTTATCATCGACTAGAGGCTCATAAACCTCACCCCACATATGTTTCCTTGCCATAGATCACATTCTTGGATTTCTGGTGGAGACCATTTCTTGGTCAAAAATCCGTAGGTGTTAGCCTTCGGTATTATTGAAAATGGTCGTTCATGGCTATTTTCGACAAAAATGGGGGTTGTGTGGCCATTGATCATCGACCAGAGGCTCATACACCTCACCCCACATATGTTTCCTTGCCATAGATCACATTCTTGGATTTCTGGTGGAGACCATTTCTTGGTCAAAAATCCGTAGGTGTTAGCCTTCGGTATTATTGAAAATGGTCGTTCATGGCTATTTTCGGCAAAATGGGGGTTGTGTGGCCATTGATCGTCGACCAGAGGCTCATACACCTCACCCCACATATGTTTCCTTGTCGTAGATCACATTCTTGGATTTCTGGTGGAGACCATTTCTTGGTTAAAAACTCGTACGTGTTAGCCTTCGGTATTATTGAAAATGGTCATTCATGGCTATTTTCGGCAAAATGGGGGTTGTGTGGCCATTGATCGTCGACCAGAGGCTCATACACCTCACCCCACATATGTTTCCTTGTCGTAGATCACATTCTTGGATTTCTGGTGGAGACCATTTCTTGGTCAAAAATCCGTAGGTCTTAGCCTCTAGTATTATTGAAAATGGTCGCTCATGGCTATTTTCAAGGTCGCTCATGGCTATTTTCATAAAAAATGGGGGTTGTGTGGCCATTTATCATCGACTAGAGGCTCATAAACCTCACCCCACATATGTTTCCTTGCCATAGATTACATTCTTGGATTTCTGGTGGAAACCATTTCTTGGTTAAAAACTCGTACGTGTTAGCCTTCGGTATTATTGAAAATGGTCATTCATGGCTATTTTTGGCAAAATGGGGGTTGTGTGGCCATTGATCGTAGACCAGAGGCTCATACACCTCACCCCACATATGTTTCCTTGTCGTAGATCACATTCTTGGATTTCTGGTGGAGACCATTTCTTGGTCAAAAACTCGTACGTGTTAGCCTTCGATATTATTGAAAATGGTCGTTCATGGCTATTTTCGACAAAAATGGGGGTTGTGTGGCCATTGATCATCGACCATAGGCTCATACACCTCACCCCACATATGTTTCCTTGCCATAGATCACATTCTTGGATTTCTGGTGGAGACCATTTCTTGGTCAAAAATCCGTAGGTGTTAGCCTTCGGTATTATTGAAAATGGTCGTTCATGGCTATTTTCGGCAAAATGGGGGTTGTGTGGCCATTGATCATCGACCAGAGGCTCATACACCTCACCCCACATATGTTTCCTTGCCATAGATCACATTCTTGGATTTCTGGTGGACACCATTTCTTGGTCAAAAATCCGTACGTGTTAGCCTTTGGTATTTTTGAAAATGGTCATTCATGGCTATTTTCGACAAAAATGGGGGTTGTGTGGCCATTGATCATCGACTAGAGGCTCATACACCTCACCCCACATATGTTTCCTTGCCATAGATCACATTCTTGGATTTCTGGTGGAGACCATTTCTTGGTCAAAAATCCGTAGGTGTTAGCCTTCGGTATTATTCAAAATGGTCGTTCATGGCTATTTTCGACAAAAATGGGGGTTGTGTGGCCATTGATCATCGACCAGACGCTCATACACCTCACCCCACATATGTTTCCTTGCCATAGATCACATTCTTGGATTTCTGGTGGAGACCATTTCTTGGTCTAAAATCCGTAGGTGTTAGCCTCTAGTATTATTGAAAATGGTCGCTCATGGCTATTTTCAAGGTCGCTCGTGGCTATTTTCATAAAAAATGGGGGTTGTGTGGCCATTTATCATCGACTAGAGGCTCATAAACCTCACCCCACATATGTTTCCTTGCCATAGATTACATTCTTGGATTTCTGGTGGAAACCATTTCTTGGTTAAAAACTCGTACGTGTTAGCCTTCGGTATTATTGAAAATGGTCATTCATGGCTATTTTCGACAAAAATGGGGGTTGTGTGGCCATTGATCATCGACCAGAGGCTCATAAACCTCACCCCACATATGTTTCATTGCCATAGATCACATTCTTGGATTTCTGGTGGAAACCATTTCTTGGTCAAAAATCCGTAGGTGTTAGCCTTCGGTATTTTTGAAAATGGTCGTTCATGGCTATTTTCGACAAAAATGGGGGTTATGTGGCCATTGATCATCGACTAGACGCTCATACACCTCACCCCACATATGTTTCCTTGCCATAGATCACATTCTTAGATTTCTGGTGGAGACCATTTCTTGGTCTAAAATCCGTAGGTCTTAGCCTCTAGTATTATTGAAAATGGTCATTCATGGCTATTTTCGGCAAAATGGGGGTTGTGTGTCCATTGATCGTCGACCAGAGGCTCATACACCTCACCCCACATATGTTTCCTTGCCATAGATCACATTCTTAGATTTTTGGTGGAGACCATTTCTTGGTCAAAAACTCGTACGTGTTAGCCTTCGGTATTATTGAAAATGGTCGTTCATGGCTATTTTCGGCAAAATGGGGGTTGTGTGGCCATTGATCGTCGACCAGAGGCTCATACACCTCACCCCACATATGTTTCCTTGCCATAGATCACATTCTTGGATTTCTGGTGGAGACCATTTCTTGGGCAAAAATCCGTAGGTCCTAGCCTCCAGTATTATTGAAAATGGTCGCTCATGGCTATTTTCATAAAAAATGGGGGTTGTGTGGCCATTTATCATCGACTAGAGGCTCATAAACCTCACCCCACATATGTTTCCTTGCCATAGATCACATTCTTGGATTTCTGGTGGAGACCATTTCTTGGTTAAAAACTCGTACGTGTTAGCCTTCGGTATTATTGAAAATGGTCATTCATGGCTATTTTCGGCAAAATGGGGGTTGTGTGGCCATTGAACATCGACCAGAGGCTCATACACCTCACCCCACATATGTTTCCTTGCCATAGATCACATTCTTGGATTTCTGATGGAGACCATTTCTTGGTCAAAAATCCGTACGTGTTAGCCTTTTGTATTTTTGAAAATGGTCATTCATGGCTATTTTCGACAAAAATGGGGGTTGTGTGGCCATTGATCATCGACTAGACGCTCATACACCTCACCCACATATGTTTCCTTGCCATAGATCACATTATTGGATTTCTGGTGGAGACCATTTCTTGGTTAAAAACTCGTACGTGTTAGCCTTCGGTATTATTGAAAATGGTCGTTCATGGCTATTTTCGACAAAAATGGGGGTTGTGTGGCCATTGATCATCGACCAGAGGCTCGTACACCTCACCCCACATATGTTTCCTTGCCATAGATCACATTCTTGGATTTCTGGTGGAAACCATTTCTTGGTCAAAAATCCGTAGGTGTTAGCCTTCGGTATTTTTGAAAATGGTCGTTCATGGCTATTTTCGACAAAAATGGGGGTTGTGTGGCCATTGATCATCGACCAGACGCTCATACACCTCACCCCACATATGTTTCCTTGCCATAGATCACATTCTTGGATTTCTGGTGGAGACCATTTCTTGGTCTAAAATCCGTAGGTCTTAGCCTCTAGTATTATTGAAAATGGTCATTCATGGCTATTTTCGGCAAAATGGGGGTTGTGTGGCCATTGATCGTCGACCAGAGGCTCATACACCTCACCCCACATATGTTTCCTTGCCATAGATCACATTCTTGGATTTTTGGTGGAGACCATTTCTTGGTCAAAAACTCGTACGTGTTAGCCTTCGGTATTATTGAAAATGGTCGTTCATGGCTATTTTCGGCAAAATGGGGGTTGTGTGGCCATTGATCGTCGACCAGAGGCTCATACACCTCACCCCACATATGTTTCCTTGCCATAGATCACATTCTTGGATTTCTGGTGGAGACCATTTCTTGGGCAAAAATCCGTAGGTGTTAGCCTTCGCTATTATTGAAAATGGTCGTTCATGGCTATTTTTGACAAAAATGGGGGTTGTGTGGCCATTGATCATCGACCAGACGCTCATACACCTCACCCCACATATGTTTCCTTGTCATAGATCACATTCTTGGATTTATGGTGGAGACCATTTCTTGGTCTAAAATCCGTAGGTGTTAGCCTCTAGTATTATTGAAAATGGTCGCTCATGGCTATTTTCAAGGTCGTTCATGGCTATTTTCGACAAAAATGGGGGTTATGTGGCCATTGATCATCGACCAGACACTCATACACCTCACCCCACATATGTTTCCTTGCCATAGATCACATTCTTGGATTTCTGGTGGAGACCATTTCTTGGTTAAAAACTCGTACGTGTTAGCCTTTGGT
This sequence comes from Zea mays, assembly GCF_902167145.1. Lineage (NCBI taxonomy): Eukaryota > Viridiplantae > Streptophyta > Magnoliopsida > Poales > Poaceae > Zea > Zea mays. Next base: position 22,127 of record NW_023367217.1, read on the forward strand.
ATTATTGAAAATGGTCGTTCATGGCTATTTTCGACAAAAATGGGGGTTGTGTGGCCATTGATCATCGACCAGAGGCTCGTACACCTCACCCCACATATGTTTCCTTGCCATAGATCACATTCTTGGATTTCTGGTGGAGACCATTTCTTGGTCTAAAATCCGTAGGTGTTAGCCTCTAATATTATTGAAAATGGTCGCTCATGGCTATTTTCGGCAAAATGGGGGTTGTGTGGCCATTGATCATCGACTAAAGGCTCGTACACCTCACCCCACATATGTTTCCTTGCCATAGATCACATTCTTGGATTTCTGGTGGAGACCATTTCTTGGTTAAAAACTCGTACGTGTTAGCCTTCGGTATTATTGAAAATGGTCGTTCATGGCTATTTTCAGCAAAATGGGGGTTCTGTGGCCATTGATCATCGACCAGAGGCTCGTACACCTCACCCCACATATGTTTCCTTGCCATAGATCACATTCTTGGATTTCTGGTGGAGACCATTTCTTGGTCAAAAATCTGTAGGTGTTAGCCTTTGGTATTTTTTGAAAATGGTCGTTCATGGCTATTTTCATAAAAAATGGGGCTTGTGTGGCCATTGATCATCGACCAGAGGCTCATACACCTCACCCCACATATGTTTCCTTGCCATAGATCACATTCTTGGATTTCTGGTGGAGACCATTTCTTGGTCAAAAATCCGCAGGTCTTAGCCTCTAGTATTATTGAAAATGGTCGCTCATGGCTATTTTCAAGGTCGCTCATGGCTATTTTCATAAAAAATGGGGGTTGTGTGCCATTGATCATCGACCAGAGGCTCATACACCTCACCCCACATATGTTTCCTTGCCATAGATCACATTCTTGGATTTCTGGTGGAGACCGTTTCTTGGATAAAAACTCGTAGGTCTTAGCCTTCGGTATTATTGAAAATGGTCATTCATGGCTATTTTCGACAAAAATGGGGGTTGTGTGGCCATTGATCATCGACTAGAGGCTCATACACCTCACCCCACATATGTTTCCTTGCCATAGATCACATTCTTGGATTTCTGGTGGAGACCATTTCTTGGTCAAAAATCCGTAGGTGTTAGCCTTCGGTATTATTGAAAATGGTCGTTCATGGCTATTTTCGACAAAATGGGGGTTGTGTGGCAATTGATCATCGACCAGAGGCTCATACACCTCACCCCACATATGTTTCCTTGCCATAGATCACATTCTTGGATTTCTGGTGGAGACCATTTCTAGGTCAAAAATCCGTAGGTCTTAGCCTCCAGTATTATTGAAAATGGTCGCTCATGGCTATTTTCATAAAAAATGGGGGTTGTGTGGCCATTTATCATCGACTAGAGGCTCATAAACCTCACCCCACATATATTTCCTTGCCATAGATCACATTCTTGGATTTCTGGTGGAGACCATTTCTTGGTTAAAAACTCGTACGTGTTAGCCTTCGGTATTATTGAAAATGGTCATTCATGGCTATTTTCGGCAAAATGGGGGTTGTGTGGCCATTGATCATCGACCAGAGGCTCATACACCTCACCCCACATATGTTTCCTAGCCATAGATCACATTCTTGGATTTCTGGTGGAGACCATTTCTTGGTCAAAAATCCGTACGTGTTAGCCTTTGGTATTTTTGAAAATGGTCATTCATGGCTATTTTCGACAAAAATGGGGGTTGTGTGGCCATTGATCATCGACCAGACGCTCATACACCTCACCTCACATATGTTTCCTTGCCATAGATCACATTCTTGGATTTCTGGTGGAGACCATTTCTTGGTTAAAAACTCGTACGTGTTAGCCTTCGGTATTATTGAAAATGGTCGTTCATGGCTATTTTCGACAAAAATGGGGGTTGTGTGGCCATTGATCATCGACCAGAGGCTCGTACACCTCACCCCACATATGTTTCCTTGCCATAGATCACATTCTTGGATTTCTGGTGGAGACCATTTCTTGGTCTAAAATCCGTAGGTGTTAGCCTCTAATATTATTGAAAATGGTCGCTCATGGCTATTTTCAAGGTCGCTCATGGCTATTTTCATAAAAAATGGGGGTTGTGTGGCCATTTATCATCGACTAGAGGCTCATAAACCTCACCCCACATATGTTTCCTTGCCATAGATTACATTCTTGGATTTCTGGTGGAAACCATTTCTTGGTTAAAAACTCGTACGTGTTAGCCTTCGGTATTATTGAAAATGGTCGTTCATGGCTATTTTCGACAAAAATGGGGGTTGTGTGGCCATTGATCATCGACCAGAGGCTCGTACACCTCACCCCACATATGTTTCCTTGCCATAGATCACATTCTTGGATTTCTGGTGGAGACCATTTCTTGGTCTAAAATCCGTAGGTGTTAGCCTCTAATATTATTGAAAATGGTCGCTCATGGCTATTTTCGGCAAAATGGGGGTTGTGTGGCCATTGATCATCGACTAAAGGCTCGTACACCTCACCCCACATATGTTTCCTTGCCATAGATCACATTCTTGGATTTCTGGTGGAGACCATTTCTTGGTCAAAAATCCGTAGGTGTTAGCCTTCGGTATTATTGAAAATGGTCGTTCATGGCTATTTTCGACAAAAATGGGGGTTGTGTGGCCATTTATCATCGACTAGAGGCTCATACACCTCACCCCACATATGTTTCCTTGCCATAGATTACATTCTTGTATTTCTGGTGGAAACCTTTTCTTGGTTAAAAACTCGTACGTGTTAGCCTTCGGTATTATTGAAAATGGTCAGTCATGGCTATTTTCGGCAAAATGGGGGTTGTGTGGCCATTGATCGTCGACCAGTGGCTCATACACATCACCCCACATATGTTTCCTTGTCGTAGATCACATTCTTGGATTTCTGGTGGAGACCATTTCTTGGTCAAAAATCCGTAGGTGTTAGCCTTCGGTATTATTGAAAATGGTCGTTCATGGCTATTTTCGACAAAAATGGGGGTTGTGTGGCCATTGATCATCGACCAGACGCTCATACACCTCACCCCACATATGTTTCCTTGCCATAGATCACATTCTTGGATTTCTGGTGGAGACCATTTCTTGGTCTAAAATCCGTAGGTGTTAGCCTTAGGTATTATTGAAAATGGTCGCTCATGGCTATTTTCGACAAAAATGGGGGTTGTGTGGCCATTGATCATCGACCAGATGCTCATACACCTCACCCCACATAAGTTTCCTTGCCATAGATCACATTCTTGGATTTCTGGTGGAGACCATTTCTTGGTCTAAAATCCGTAGGTGTTAGCCTCTAGTATTATTGAAAATGGTCGCTCATGGCTATTTTCAAGGTCGCTCATGGCTATTTTCATAAAAAATGGGGGTTGTGTGGCCATTTATCATCGACTAGAGGCTCATAAACCTCACCCCACATATGTTTCCTTGCCATAGATTACATTCTTGGATTTCTGGTGGAAACCATTTCTTGGTTAAAAACTCGTACGTGTTAGCCTTCGGTATTATTGAAAATGGTCATTCATGGCTATTTTCGGCAAAATGGGGGTTGTGTGGCCACTGATCATCGACCAGAGGCTCGTACACCTCACCCCACATATGTTTCCTTGCCATAGATCACATTCTTAGATTTCTGGTGGAGACCATTTCTTGGTCAAAAATCCGTAGGTGTTAGCCTTCGGTATTATTGAAAATGGTCATTCATGGCTATTTTCGACAAAAATGGGGGTTGTGTGGCATTTGATCATCGACTAGAGGCTCATACACCTCACCCCACATATGTTTCCTTGCCATAGATCACATTCTTGGATTTCTGGTGGAGACCATTTCTTGGTCTAAAATTCGTAGGTGTTATCCTCTAGTATTATTGAAAATGGTCGCTCATGGCTATTTTCAAGGTCGCTCATGGCTATTTTCATAAAAAATGGGGGTTGTGTGGCCATTTATCATCGACTAGAGGCTCATAAACCTCACCCCACATATGTTTCCTTGTCATAGATTACATTCTTGGATTTCTGGTGGAGACCATTTCTTGGTTAAAAACTCGTACGTGTTAGCCTTCGGTATTATTGAAAATGGTCATTCATGGCTATTTTCGGCAAAATGGGGGTTGTGTGGCCATTGATCGTCGACCAGAGGCTCATACACCTCACCCCACATATGTTTCCTTGCCATAGATCACATTCTTGGATTTTTGGTGGAGACCATTTCTTGGTCAAAAATCCGTAGGTGTTAGCCTTCGATATTATTGAAAATGGTCATTCATGGCTATTTTCGACAAAAATGGGGGTTGTGTGGCCATTGATCGCGACCAGAGGCTCATACACCTCACCCCACATATGTTTCCTTGTCGTAGATCACATTCTTGGATTTCTGGTGGAGACCATTTCTTGGTCAAAAATCCGTAGGTGTTAGCCTTCGATATTATTGAAAATGGTCGTTCATGGCTATTTTCGACAAAAATGGGGGTTGTGTGACAATTGATCATCGACCAGAGGCTCATACACCTCACCCCACATATGTTTCCTTGCCATAGATCACATTCTTGGATTTCTGGTGGAGACCATTTCTTGGTCAAAAATCCGTAGGTGTTAGCCTTCGGTATTATTGAAAATGGTCATTCATGGCTATTTTCGACAAAAATGGGGGTTGTGTGGCCATTGATCATCGACCAGAGGCTCATACACCTCACCCCACATATGTTTCCTTGCCATAGATCACATTCTTGGATTTCTGGTGGAGACCATTTCTTGGTCAAAAATCCGTACGTGTTAGCCTCTAGTATTATTGAAAATGGTCGCTCATGGCTATTTTCAAGGTCGCTCATGGCTATTTTCATAAAAAATGGGGGTTGTGTGGCCATTGATCATCGACCAGAGGCTCATACACCTCACCCCACATATGTTTCCTTACCATAGATCACATTCTTGGATTTCTGGTGGAGACCATTTCTTGGTTAAAAACTCGTAGGTGTTAGCCTTCGGTATTATTGAAAATGGTCATTCATGGCTATTTTCGGCAAAATGGGGGTTTTGTGGCCATTTATCATCGACCAGAGGCTCATACACCTCACCCCACATATGTTTCCTTGCCATAGATTACATTCTTGGATTTCTGGTGGAGACCATTTCTTGGTTAAAAACTCGTACGTGTTAGCCTTTGGTATTTTTGAAAATGGTCATTCATGGCTATTTTCGACAAAAATGGGGGTTGTGTGGCCATTGATCATCGACCAGACGCTCATACACCTCACCCCACATATGTTTCCTTGCCATAGATCACATTCTTGGATTTATGGTGGAGACCATTTCTTGGTCAAAAATCCGTAGGTGTTAGCCTTCAGTGTCATTGAAAATGGTCGTTCATGGCTATTTTCGACAAAAATTAGGGTTGTGTGTCCATTGATCGTCGACAAGAGGCTCATACACCTCACCCCACATATGTTTCCTTGCCATAGATCACACCATAGATTACATTCTTGGATTTCTGGTGGAAACCATTTCTTGGTTAAAAACTCGTACGTGTTAGCCTTCGGTATTATTGAAAATGGTCATTCATGGCTATTTTCGGCAAAATGGGGGTTGTGTGGCCATTGATCATCGACCAGAGGCTCGTACACCTCACCCCACATATGTTTCCTTGCCATAGATCACATTCTTGGATTTCTGGTGGAGTCCATTTCTTGGTCAAAAATCCGTAGGTGTTAGCCTTTGGTATTTTTGAAAATGGTCATTCATGGCTATTTTCGACAAAAATGGGGGTTGTGTGGCCATTGATCATCGACCAGACGCTCATACACCGCACCCCACATATGTTTCCTTGCCATAGATCACATTCTTGGATTTCTGGTGGAGACCATTTCTTGGTTAAAAACTCGTACGTGTTAGCCTTCGGTATTATTGAAAATGGTCGTTCATGGCTATTTTCGGCAAAATGGGGGTTGTGTGGCCATTGATCTTCTACCATAGGCTCATACACCTCACCCCACATATGTTTCCTTGCCATAGATCACATTCTTGGATTTCTGGTGGAGACCTTTTCTTGGTCAAAAATCCGTAGGTGTTAGCCTTCGGTATTATTGAAAATGGTCGTTCATGGCTATTTTCGACAAAATGGGGGTTGTGTGGCCATTGATCATCGACCAGAGGCTCATACACCTCACCCCACATATGTTTCCTTGTCGTAGATCACATTCTTGGATTTCTGGTGGAGACCATTTCTTGGGCAAAAATCCGTAGTTGTTAGCCTTCGATATTATTGAAAATGGTCGTTCATGGCTATTTTCGACAAAAATGGGGGTTGTGTGGCCATTGATCATCGACCAGAGGCTCATACACCTCACCCCACATATGTTTCCTTGCCATAGATCACATTCTTGGATTTTTGGTGGAGACCATTTCTTGGTTAAAAACTCGTAGGTGTTAGCCTTCGGTATTATTGAAAATGGTCATTCATGGCTATTTTCGGCAAAATGGGGGTTGTGTGGCCATTTATCATCGACCAGAGGCTCATACACCTCACCCCACATATGTTTCCTTGCCATAGATTACATTCTTGGATTTCTGGTGGAGACCATTTCTTGGTTAAAAACTCGTACGTGTTAGCCTTTGGTATTTTTGAAAATGGTCATTCATGGCTATTTTCGACAAAAATGGGGGTTGTGTGGCCATTGATCATCGACCAGACGCTCATACACCTCACCCCACATATGTTTCCTTGCCATAGATCACATTCTTGGATTTATGGTGGAGACCATTTCTTGGTCAAAAATCCGTAGGTGTTAGCCTTCAGTTTCATTGATAATGGTCGTTCATGGCTATTTTCGACAAAAATTAGGGTTGTGTGGCCATTGATCGTCGACCAGAGGCTCATACACCTCACCCCACATATGTTTCCTTGCCATAGATCACACCATAGATTACATTCTTGGATTTCTGGTGGAAACCATTTCTTGGTTAAAAACTCGTACGTGTTAGCCTTCGGTATTATTGAAAATGGTCACTCATGGCTATTTTCGGCAAAATGGGGGTTATGTGGCCATTGATCATCGACCAGAGGCTCGTACACCTCACCCCACATATGTTTCCTTGCCATAGATCACATTCTTGGATTTCTGGTGGAGACCATTTCTTGGTCAAAAATCCGTAGGTGTTAGCCTTTAGTATTTTTGAAAATGGTCATTCATGGCTATTTTCGACAAAAATGGGGGTTGTGTGGCCATTGATCATCGACCAGACGCTCATACACCTCACCCCACATATGTTTCCTTGCCATAGATCACATTCTTGGATTTCTGGTGGAGACCATTTCTTGGTTAAAAACTCGTACGTGTTAGCCTTCGGTATTATTGAAAATGGTCGTTCATGGCTATTTTCGGCAAAATGGGGGTTGTGTGGCCATTGATCTTCCACCATAGGCTCATACACCTCACCCCACATATGTTTCCTTGCCATAGATCACATTCTTGGATTTCTGGTGGAGACCATTTCTTGGTCAAAAATCCGTAGGTGTTAGCCTTCGGTATTATTGAAAATGGTCGTTCATGGCTATTTTCGACAAAAATGGGGGTTGTGTGGCCATTGATCATCGACCAGAGGCTCATACACCTCACCCCACATATGTTTCTGTTGGGGACTTGTTCTCAAATGCTATGCCTTGACAAAGGTTGTATTCCGAGAGATGCGATTGCAAATACCAGAATGCGTGAACAGTAACGGAATACTATTCACCATTTATAGGCACAGGACGCAGCCTGTGAGGAATTACAAGTATGCCCCTTATAAAAACTTACAACATTGACTCAGACCTTTATGGACTAAAAGGTCATTCTATCTTTAAGTCGGTTTGCAATGCCGAAGCTTTACGAAGAGGAACCTTCGGCTATCTTATACAAACAGCTTCATCCGAGGATCACTTCTTTCTATAAGACCTTCGGCGACGAAGCATAGACCCAACAGTAGCCCCTTTCGCGGTGCTAGGTCGTTTTTCGTAACGAGCTTGATCCGTGAAAAAAGTTTCTTAAGCTTCGAAGCGCCGAAGGTCTCAAAAACACCTTCCCTGAGCTCGTTGTCGAGAAACGATTCAATTTCCCTGCGCGTAGCGGCCCCACCTTGCAGAGTTACTGTTCGGTCTCTGCGGTCCACCGTACAGCGAGTGTGAGCGGGTGTCCGCCTGGTGTAAAACTTCTGGCGCTTCGCCTTCTTACCTGCGGCACTATATAAACAGACGAGTAGGTGTGAAGTTACCACAGCATTTACTGCTATTTGCACTGTTTTGCTGCCAAAATTTTTAACCGTCGCCGAAGCTTGTTTGTCAGAATCGAACGAAGCTCCATCTTAAAGCCTGCTTCGGAGGAGAAAAGTATTAAAGTTTCACAAGTTCATAGTTAAATGGCCAGAGTCCGCTCTACCGCCAGGGTTGAACGTGAGGGGGACGAAACGGAAGCTTCGGAGACTGTCCCTATCTCCGAAGCCATGCAACGATCCGGGTTAGTGACTTCGGAAAAGATTCCTATTGATGATGCAGAACAAGCAATCGCTGAAGCAGAAGGAGAAGATGCTGAGGAAACTGACCCCGAAGATGATTATCACCTTGCCACACCAAGCAAACCCAGCCATTTGGACTTCGGGAAATCTACTGTTTCGAAGGCTGATCTGTCCAAGATGGTAAAGTCAGGCTATTTTACTGAAAATCAAAAGAAGCTATTCCGCTTCGGGGGAGAAGAGACTACCCCAAAGCCGGAAAAAGATGAAATTGTTATTTTTAAAAGCTTCCTAAAGGCTGGATTAAGATTCCCCCTTCATGGCATTATTGCAGAGATACTGAAGAATTTCGGAATTTATTTTCACCAGCTAACCCCTAACGCTATCGTTAGGCTTAGTGTTTATATTTGGGCACTCCGAAGCCAGGCGGTGGAACCGTTTGCTGACAGCTTTTGCCGAGTTCACGAACTGCACTATCAGACAAAGGCTAGAAAGGATGGATTACATGAGAATTTTGGTTGCTATAATTTTGCTTACCGGAAAACTACGAAGTATCCTGTGATCAGCTACCGAAGCAAATGGGCAGCAGGGTGGAAATCAGAATGGTTCTATGTTAAGGTTGATGATGATAAATAAAAGCTTGTGCAAAGTCCACTGGAACTGACCTTCGGAGAAACTCGCCCCCAGTGCCACATGTTACCAGAGGGTCCAACTCAAAAAGCAATGTATGAATTCAAAATTATTGCAGAGAATATCAGTACAAGGGACCTGGTCCAGGAATTCTTGGCTTTCAAGGTTTTTCCTAGTGTAAAAGAGTGGGAAATGCCGAAGCTGAAGGGGGAGAAGAAAAAAGGTGAACTTGTACGTTTGCCTTACTACATCAAATTTAAAAAATACTTTAAAACTCCTTGCCAAGAGTGGCTGGATACGATTGAAGTGATGTGCAACGAGATACTTGGCAATTATTCAAAAAAGGAAGATCAATTGATGACCGCAGCCTTCGGCACCCGTCCGAAACGAAGGCTAAATCGAGTGTTGGACGCCTTGGGTTTCGAATACCCAGACTACGAAGATCTGAACAAAGGTGCCGGAGGCCAAAAAAGGAAAAGGGTAACTGAAGCCTTAGATGAAGGTGAAAAAGAGCCAATAAAGAAGAAAATTCCAAAGAAAAAGAAAGCTTCTTCTCCGAAGCAACAAATATCCGAAGCAGAAGAAACCCCCGCATCACCTTCTGCTGCTGTTGTTGAGGAAATTCTGAAGGTAATGACTGAATCCTTACCTGCGAAGCTAAGTCCACTGGGTCCTCAACTGACAAAGTTTTTTCAGAAGGACAAGGAGCCCGAGAAATCGAGGAAAACAATCAAGGCAAAGAAACAAAGAATCATTACCGTGACAGAGGTAATTGACAAAACGTCGCCAAGAGCTTCGGCCCAAAAAACACGAGCAGCAGCAGAGGGGGCAGATATTGAAATTGCACCTTTGGAGGCCGCAGCCGCCGAAGTTACCTCTGCTGCCGAAGATATTGACCAAATGCTAAGACATGGCTGCAGAAGAAGCTACCACTGCTGCCGAAGAGGCCGTGACCGCAGCGTCAAAGAAAGGAAAAGAAATTGCTGATAAAGCTTCAGAAAACGAAGCCTTCGCGTTCCAAAACTTAATTGGAGAACATCTAACAAAAGCTGAAATAGAAGAGCTTAAAGAGTATGCCCAATCCTGTGGATACAAACCTGGGGCACTCCTCTTTGGAGGCGTTGATGATGAGAAATTAGAGTGTATTCGAGACCAAACAGGGGCCAAAGTTATCAGTACTTTGTCCAAGAGTATTGGATTCCCGAAGCTAGAATCAAACATCAGCCGCTACCGACGACAACATGTCGTTGGTAGTTTATTTTACTCCAACTTCAAGGTAAATGACTTGTCCCTTAACTTTTATTGCTTCTAATAAAAGCATATCTGACGAAGGTTGTGTTTTGTGTTTGTGTAGAGTATGCTATTGAGCAAAGCCTTGCAAATGCAGCAAGATCTTGAAGATAAAAAGCATGAAGTTATAATTGAAAATTTGGAAAACAAAATAAAGGAGCAATCAGATGCTTTTGAGAAAAAGAACTTTGAGCTCCAGGCAGCCGAAGGTTTACTGGCGGAAGCTGAAGCAAAAATATCAGAACTGAACACGAAGCTTCTCCGCCAGTCTGAGCAGTTCGAACAAGAAAAACAAGATCTCAATGCAAAACTTGAAGCCGAAGCTCAGCAAAATTCGGATTTGAGAAAACTACTGACAAATCTTCAAGAAAAATGCCTGGAATTTAGCAACAAGTGCATTCAACGACTAAGAAAGATTTTTCACTCAGTTGGAGCCAGCAGCGAAAAATTTACCCCCTCAGCTGAAGATCTACCAAAAACCTTCGAACACATTGAGGGGGAGATTGACGAGCTCGACGAAGTCATAGCTGGGCATGGCGACTTCTGTGCCTGGGTGGCTTCTCGAGGGACTGCTGCAGCCTTCCTGAAGGCTGGCTGTGATCATGGGAAAATTGTCAACAGGCCAAATTTCACTTTGTCACCATCAATCCTGGATGACATCCCTGATCTCGCCCGAAGCATCTCGAATCGATTTGTAAAAATGATATGGACAAAAGGTGGTCGAGAGAAAGCTGGAGACGAAGCTCGTAGCCACCTTGATCCAGTAAGAAATCATACCTTGTGCTTACCTTTTTCTGTAAACTTGATTTTGACTTCCAACGACCTTATTCGTGTAGGATGACGAAGCCGAAGCTGATGACCAAAAATAATGCCGAAGCCGAAGCTCCTTGGAGATTTAGATAGTAGACTGCAGACAGTACTTGAAAAACTTTTGAGATAACTTTTGTGAATGTAAACAAAACTTGTTTTTAATGTATGTTGTTCATACCTTGTAATATATCCTTAACCTTTCACTGATGTATGAGAAATGCTTTGATGTGGACGAAATTTCCTTTTTTGAGCCGAAGGCGAAAAAACACCTTCCCTTCTTTTCGTACGCAACGAAGCATAGAAAACAACATTTTCCTTTTTTCCGAAGCTCTCCTTCATGGAAAACAACATTTTCCCTTCTTCTTTGTGCACGAAGCTCGTTTTTCCCTTTCTTTTTTCTCTTCTTGCCGAAGCAACCATTTTATGCGATGAAGATGATTATCCTACATATGCCTAAATGAATGTTTATGAATGCAAATGCTATGATGTAATGTGATGTGCAAATGAATGGCCAAACACGTATTCGAAGCCATATTCATAGCCATTATTTTCTTAAAAACAATCACACCTCAGCTCTGCATTCCCTTAGGAACGACTTTGGAGCTTCTTCGCCTTTACTTTTGGCGGAATCAGCGTTGACTTTTCGCTGTAAGCTCTGCATTCCCTTAGGAACGTCTTTGGAGCTTCTTCGCCTTTACTTCTGGCGGAATCAGCGTTGACTTTTCGCTGTAAGCTCTGCATTCCCTTAGGAACGTCTTTGGAGCTTCTTCGTTTTTACTTTTTGGGCACTCGATGGTGCACTCTCAGCTTTTACATTTACATTCTTTGGGGGATTTTGCTCTTATAAGACTAAAAAAGGAAATTACATATGCTGGCCCCATTAAAAACCTTTCTCCCCCTTTGGAAAGGAAAAGGGTGCCATGAAAGAAAAAATAAAAAATATGAAAAATTACATCGAATTATACATAATATCGCCGAAGCTCATCCGCATTCCAAGATCTAGGAATGTCATTGCCGTCCATATCTTTCAATCTGTATGAACCGGGCCTTGACGAAGATGCTACTAAGAAAGGCCCGTCCCATTTCAACTGCAATTTGCCCACTGTTTCCGGGTTGGCCACCCTCCGAAGCACCAAGTGCCCTGGCTCAATATTTTTTAGCCGAACCTTTCTATCCCGCCATTTGACTGTTTCAGCTTGATATTTATTAATATTCTCCACGGCTTGCAGTCTGATCCCTTCTAAAGCATCTTTTTCTATAGAATAAGCAGCTTCGGAATCTGATTCTGCCGAAGCTACTATCCTTATTGATCCGGCTTTAGCTTCCTCTGGAGTTATTGCTTCGTCACCGAATAACAACTTGAATGGAGTGAAGCCTGTAGACCTTGATGTTGTCGTGTTGTGGCTCCACACCACTTTGGTTAGCTGATCTGGCCATTTTCCTCTAGGTTGATTGAAGATTAGCTTCATTATTCCTGTCATTATAATGCCGTTGGCTCTTTCAACGAGTCCATTTGACTCCGGGTGCCTGACTGATGCAAAATGGATCTTCGTACCAATTTGGTCACAGAAACCCCTGAAAGCTTCGGAGTCAAACTGTGTTCCATTGTCCACAGTGATAGCCTTTGGCACCCCGAAACGACAAACAATATTCTGCCAGAAAAACTTTTGGACGGTAGCCGAAGTTATTGTGGCTAAAGGCTTCGCCTCAATCCATTTAGAAAAATATTCCACAGCTACCACAACATATCTCAGGTTCCCTTGGGCCGGTGGTAACGGACCTAACAAGTCAAGGCCCCACCTTTGCAATGGCCAAGTGGGTTGTATGAGCTGTGTCAAGGACGAAGGTTGTTTTTGATCTCTTGCACATTTCTGACAACCTTCGCACTTTTGAACCAATTCTGCTGCATCCGAAGCTGCCTTCGGCCAATAAAACCCTTGACGGAAAATTTTTCCGAGTAACGGCCTAGATCCGATGTGAGATCCACACAGGCCTGCATGTATTTCTTTCATTAACTCTATACCTTCGGTTCTGGATAAGCATTTGAGCAGCGGAGCACAAACTCCATGTTTATACAACTCCCCTTCTATCATGACATATGGACGAGCTCTTGCTTCTATCCTCTTGTTATAAGCTTCGTCATCTGAAAGAAATTTACCCTGAAGGTAAGAGATGATCTCGGTTCTCCAATCTTCGCTAAAAACAGGAGATATATTAAGAACTGCTCTTTCAAGAAGTTCCACCGAAGGTGCTTTTATTGTTTCGAAAAATACATCCGAAGGTAAAGGCAGCCCCTATGCTGCTGACTTAGCTAGCAAATCAGCATGCTCATTTTGTCCTCGAGTGATATTTTTGACAGAAAACCCTTCGAAGGAAGCTTCAACTCTTCGAACCATATCCAGATATTTTTCAAGCTTCGGATCCTTAGCCTTGCAACTTTTGTCAATATGACCCGAAACAACCTGGGAATCAGTTTTAAGTATGGCTCTTCTGATTCCCATTGCTTTTAACTTCCGAAGACCTAGAATCAATGCTTCGTACTCAGCAATGTTGTTTGTGCAATTAAAGTCAAGCTTTGCCGCATAACAAGTTTTGACTTTGGAAGGTGAAACCAATACAGCAGCCGCTCCTGCTCCGAAGGTTCCCCAAGATTCATCACAAAACACTGTCCAGGCTTCGTTGTCTTTATTCGTTTCCCCCTCCTGAGCCCCTGGCGTCCAATCAGCAATAAAGTCTGCCAGTGCATGTGACTGAATCGAAGATCTATGAACATATTCAATACAAAATTCATTGAGCTCTGCAGCCCATTTTCCAATCCTTCCAGTAGCTTCTCGGTTCCTCATAATATCCTTCAGAGGTTGTGATGAAGGAACAATTATGTTGTAAGCTTGGAAATAGTGCCGAAGCTTCCTGGAGGCCATCAAGACAGCATACAGTATCTTCTCCAACTCTGTATAATTTTTCTTTGATAAACTAAGGACCTCGGAAACAAAATATATTGGGACCTGCCTTTTGACTTGACCATCAAGCTTCTCCTGGACAAGCGCTGCACTTACCGCTGAGTGCGAAGCTGCCACATATAATAATAAAGGAGCCCCTGGCATTGGTGGAGTCAATGTTGTTAGATCTATCAAATACTGTTTCAGTTCTTCGAAAGCCTTCTGCTGGATTGGTCCCCATTGAAAGACTTCGGCCGACTTCAGCACTTCGAAGAATGGTAAATTTCTCTCTGCTGATCTGGATATGAATCTATTGAGAGATGCCAATCTTCCTGTCAATCTTTGAGCCCCCTTCTTTGTAGTTGGTGGCTCCATCCGAAGTATAGCTTCAATTTTACTTGGATTGGCTTCAATTCCCTTTGTTGAAACCAAGCACCCAAGAAATTTCCCCTTCTTCACTCCGAAGACACATTTTTCTGGATTTAACTTTAAGCCAGCTTGCCTGAAACTGGCGAAGGTCTCCTGCAGATCAGCAATATGATTCTCCTGCTTCGTGCTTTTGACAATGATGTCATCAACATAAGTTAGCACATTTCTGCCTATTTGAGATTGAAGAACCTTCGCAGTCATTCGGTTGAAACTTCCTCCAGCGTTTTTGAGCCCCTCAAGCATCCGAAGATAGCAATATGTGCCACTTGGAGTGATGAAGCTAGTCTTCGGCTCATCTTCCTTCTTCATCCAAATTTGGTGATAGCCTGAATAGCAGTCTAACAGACTCATGAGCTCTGACGAAGCTGCTGCATCAACTAAAGAGTCTATCCTTGGTAGTGGGAATTCATCCTTCGGACAAGCCTTGTTAAGATCTGTAAAATCGATGCACATTCGCCACTTGCCATTGGCCTTTTTTACCATAACATTGTTAGCCAGCCATTCTGGGTACTTCACTTCTCTAATAACTCCTGCACTGAGGAGTCTTTTGACTTCGTTGCGAGCACCTTCGGCCTTATCATCTGACATTTTCCGAAGCCTTTGCTTTCTGGGTCTGAAGGATGGATCGATATTGAGCGAGTGCTCAATAACATCCCTATTAACTCCGCATAGATCATTGGCTGACCATGCAAAAACATCTTTGTTATTGAACAAAAACCTTATCAAGGTTTTTTCCTGCTCTTCGGATAGTTGAGAGCCTAACAGCACCTTCTGCTCTGCTATGTCCTCACATAAGAGCATAGGCTTCGGCTGATCTGCTGAAGCTGCTTTCTCCCTTCTGAATTTGTACTGTTCACAAGCTTCAGCTCCATCTATGTTATGGATTGCTTTTGAGTCAGTCCAATTTCCTTCGGCTCTTCTTGCAGCTTCCTGACTTCCATGGATAGCAATGGGTCCCTGATCCGAAGGTATCTTCATGCAAAGATAGGCAGGATGAAGGATTGCTTCGAAGGCATTGAGAGTACCACGACCAATAATTGCATTGTAAGGGTATTCCATGTCAACAATGTCAAACACAACTTGCTCAGTTCTAGTGTTGTTGATGAACCCGAAGGTCACTGACATGGTGATCTTGCCCAGTGCTACGATCTGTCTTCCTCCGAAGCCACAGAGAGGATGTGTAGCATCATGAATCTTATCTTCTGGCTCTTGCATTTGTCTGAAGGCCTTAGCAAAAATGATGTCAGCTGCACTGCCTATATCAACCAAGACATTGTGGACCAGAAATCCTTTGATAACACAAGAGATAACCATGGCATCGTTGTGTGGGTAATCTTTGAGTTGAAGGTCCTCTTGGGAGAAGGTAATAGGAATGTGAGACCATCTTGACTTGATGAAGGGTCCTTGCACCCCAACATGCTGTACCCTTCTCTGTGCTTCCTTCTTCTGTTTCTTGTTAGCTGGCTCTGAGGACGAGCCACCTGTGATCGGGAGCACCAGCTTCGGGTCCGAAGCAGCTCCAGCTTGGTCGTTGAACGAAGCCATCAGCTCAAAAAGTGGAAGTGAGTTCACCGGAGGTGGGCGCCAATGTTGGGGACTTGTTCTCAAATGCTATGCCTTGACAAAGGTTGTATTCCGAGAGATGCGATTGCAAATACCAGAATGCGTGAACAGTAACGGAATACTGTTCACTATTTATAGGCACAGGACGCAGCCTGTGAGGAATTACAAGTATGCCCCTTATAAAAACTTACAACATTGACTCAGACCTTTATGGACTAAAAGGTCATTCTATCTTTAAGTCGGTTTGCAATGCCGAAGCTTTACGAAGAGGAACCTTCGGCTATCTTATACAAACAGCTTCATCCGAGGATCACTTCTTTCTATAAGACCTTCGGCGACGAAGCATAGACCCAACAGTTTCCTTGCCATAGATCACATTCTTGGATTTCTGGTGGAGACCATTTCTTGGTCAAAAATCCGTAGGTGTTAGCCTTCGGTATTTTTGAAAATGGTCATTCATGGCTATTTTCGGCAAAATGGGGGTTGTGTGGCCATTGATCATCGACCAGAGGCTCGTACACCTCACCCCACATATGTTTCCTTGCCATAGATCAAATGTTCTCCACCATAAATCCAAGAATGTGATCTATGGCAAGGAAACATATGTGTAGTGAGGTGTATGAGCCTCTGGTCGAAGATCAATGGTCTCCACCAGAAATCCAAGAATGTGATCTATGGCAAGGAAAACATATGTGGGGTGAGGTGTATGAGCCTCTGGTCGATGATCAATGGCCACACAACCCCCATTTTGTCGAAAATAGCCATGAATGACCATTTTCAATAATACTGAAGGCTAACACGTACGAGTTTTTAACCAAGAAATGGTTTCCACCAGAAATCCAAGAATGTAATATATGGCAAGGAAACATATGTGGGGTGAAGTGTACGAGCCTCTGGTCGATGATCAATGGCCACACAACCCCCATTTTTTATGGAAATAGCCATGAGCGACCATTTTCAATAATACTAGAGGCTAACACCTACGGATTTTAGACCAAGAAATGGTTGATAGTCGCCTAGAGGGGGGGTGAATAGGGCGAAACTGAAATTTACAAATATAAACACAACTACAAGCCGGGTTAGCGTTAGAAATATGAAACCGAGTCCGCGAGAGAGGGTGGAAAACAAATCGCAAGCAAATGAAGAGTGTGACACGCGGATTTGTTTTACCGAGGTTCGGTTCTCTCAAACCTACTCCCCGTTGAGGAGGCCACAAAGGCCGGGTCTCTTTCAACCCTTCCCTCTCTCAAACGATCCCACGGATCGAGTGAGCTTTCTCTTCTCAATCACTTGGAACACAAAGTACCCACAAGGACCACCACAAGTTTGGTGTCTCTTGCCTCAGTTACAAGTGAGTTTGATCGCAATGAAGGAATCAAGAAAGAAGAAAGCAATCCAAGCGCAAGAGCTCGAAAGAACACAAGCAAATCTCTCTCTCTAGTCACTAGGGCGTTGTGTGGAATTTGGAGAGGATTTGATCTCTTTGGTGTGTCCTAGAATTGAATGCTAGAGCTCTTGTAAGTAGTTGGGAAGTGGAAAACTTGGATGCAATGAATGGTTGGGTGGTTGGGGTATTTATAGCCCCAACCACCAAAATAACCGTTGGTGGAGGCTGTCTGTTCGATGGCGCACCGGACATGTCCGGTGCCCCTGCCACGTCACCAGTGCCGTTGGAATCTGACCGTTGGAGTTCTGACTTCTGGGCCCGCCTCGATGTCCGGTGGCGCACCGGACATGCACTGTTCACTGTCCGGTGCGCCGGCATGGGCAACTCTGACTTCTGTGCTCGCTGCGCGCGCATTAAATGCATCGCAGGTAGCCGTTGGCGCCGAAGTAGCCGTTGCTCCGTGGATGCACCGGACAGTCCGGTGCACACCGGACATGTCCG
Source organism: Zea mays (assembly GCF_902167145.1). Taxonomy (NCBI): domain Eukaryota; kingdom Viridiplantae; phylum Streptophyta; class Magnoliopsida; order Poales; family Poaceae; genus Zea; species Zea mays. The sequence continues at coordinate 40,134 of NW_023367217.1, forward strand.
GTGAATTATAGCGGAGCAGACGCTCTGATTTCCCGAGGCTGGCGAGTTCCAGAGCCGCGTCCCGTTGGAGCACCGGACAGTCCGGTGAATTATAGCGCGCCGGCTCTGGAGAATTCCCGAAGGCGACGAGTTCGTGTTGAAGTCCTTTGGTGCACCGGACACTGTCCAGTGGTGCACCGGACAGTCCGGTGCGCCAGACCAGAGGAGCCTTCGGTTGCTCCTTTGCTCTTTTGTTGAACCCAACACTTGGTCTTTTATTGGCTAAGTGTGAACCTTTTGCACCTGTATAACTTATACACTAGAACAAACTAGTTAGTCCAAAGATTTGTGTTAGGCAATTCAACCACCAAAATTATATAGGAACTAGGTGTAAGCCTAATTCCCTTTCAATCTCCCCCTTTTTGGTGATTGATGCCAACACAAACCAAAGCAAATATAGAAGTGCATAATTGAACTAGTTTGCATAATATAAGTGCAAAGGTTGCTTGGAATTGAGCCAATATAAATACTTACAAGATATGCATGGATTGTTTCTTCATTTTTAACATTTGGACCACGCTTGCACCACATGTTTTGTTTTTGCAAAATCTTTTCTAAATCTTTTCAAAGTTCTTTTGCAAATAGTCAAGGGTAAATGAATAAGAGTTTGCAAAGCATTTTCAAGATTTGAAATTTTCTCCCCCTGTTCCAAATGCTTTTCCTTTGACTAAACAAAACTCCCCCTAAATAAAATCTCCTCTTAGTGTTCAAGAGGGTTTTGATGAAACAATTTTGAAATACTACTTTCTCCCCTTTTTGAACACATTAAGATACCAAATTGACAATTGGAAATTACATTTTAAAATTAGGTGGTGGTGCGGTCCTTTTGCTTTGGGCTAATACTTCCTCCCCCTTTGGCATGAATCGCCAAAAACGGAGTCATTAGAGCCCTTCAAATAACTTTCTCCTCCCTTGGTCATAAATAAAAGAGTGAAGATTATACCAAAGTAGGAGTCCTTTTGTTTTGCTCTCTCCCCCAAGGATAGAGAGCGGCTCGGAGTGACGGCGAAGGATGAGTTGACGGAGTGGAAGACTTTGTCTTCGCCGAAGACTCCAATGCCTTTCAATGCACCTATGACTTGATTTGAAGTAGACTTGAAAACACATTAGTCATAGCATATGAAAGAGACATGATCAAAGGTATATTCATGAGCTATGTGTGCAAGTTAGCAATAGAAATTTCTAGAATCAAGAATATTGAGCTCATGCCTAAGTTTGGTAAAAGTTTGTTCATCAAGTGGTTTGGTAAAGATATCGGCTAATTGATCTTTAGTATTAATGTATGCAATCTCAATATCTCCCTTTTGTTGGTGATCCCTAAGAAAATGATACCGAATGGCTATGTGCTTAGTGCGGCTATGCTCGACGGGATTGTCGGCCATTTTGATTGCACTCTCATTATCACATAGCAAAGGGACTTTGGTTAATTTGTAACCGTAGTCCCGCAGGGTTTGCCTCATCCAAAGCAATTGCGCGCAACAATGACCTGCGGCAATGTACTCGGCTTCGGCGGTTGAAAGAGTGACCGAATTTTGCTTCTTTGAGGCCCAAGACACCAAGGATCTTCCCAAGAACTGGCAAGTCCCTGATGTGCTCTTTCTATTAATCTTACACCCCGCCCAATCGGCATCCGAATAACCAATTAAATCAAAAGTGGATCCCCGAGGGTACCAAAGCCCAAACTTAGGAGTATAAGCCAAATATCTCAAGATTCGTTTTACGGTCGTAAGGTGGGATTCCTTAGGGTCGGATTGGAATCTTGCACACATGCAAAGGGAAAGCATAATGTCCGGTCGAGATGCACATAAATAGAGTAATGAACCTATCATCGACCGGTATACCTTTTGATCCACGGACTTACCTCCCGTGTCGAGGTCGAGATGCCCATTAGTTCCCATGGGTGTCTTGATGGGTTTGGCATCCTTCATCCCAAACTTGGTTAGAATGTCTTGAGTGTACTTTGTTTGGCTGATGAAGGTGCCCTCTTGGAGTTGTTTGACTTGGAATCCTAGAAAATACTTCAACTCCCCCATCATCAACATCTCGAACTTTTGTGTCATGATCCTACTAAATTCTTCATAAGTAGATTCGTTAGTAGACCCAAATATGATATCATCAACATAAATTTGGCATACAAACAAATCATTGTCAAGAGTTTTAGTGAATAGAGTAGGATCGGCTTTTCCGACTTGAAGCCATTAGCAATAAGGAAATCCCTAAGGCATTCATACCATGCTCTTGGGGCTTGCTTGAGCCCGTAAAGCGCCTTAGAGAGCTTATAGACATGGTTAGGATACTCACTGTCTTCAAAGCCGGGAGGTTGCTCAACATAGACCTCTTCCTTGATTGGTCCATTGAGGAAGGCACTTTTCACGTCCATTTGATAAAGCTTAAAGCCATGGTAAGTAGCATAGGCTAATAATATACGAATTGACTCAAGCCTAGCTACGGGTTCATAGGTTTCACCGAAATCCAAACCTTCGACTTGGGAGTATCCCTTGGCCATAAGTCGAGCTTTGTTCCTTATCACCACACCATGCTCGTCTTGCTTGTTGCGGAAGACCCATTTGGTTCCTACAACATTTTGGTTAGGACGTGGAACTAAATGCCATACCTCATTCCTAGTGAAGTTGTTGAGCTCTTCTTGCATCGCCACCACCCAATCCGAATCTTGTAGTGCTTCCTCTACCCTGTGTGGCTCAATAGAGGAAACAAACGAGTAATGTTCACAAAAATGTGCAACACGAGATCTAGTAGTTACCCCCTTATGAATGTCGCCGAGGATGGTGTCGACGGGGTGATCTCGTTGGATTGCTTGGTGGACTCTTGGGTGTGGCGGCCTTTGTTCCTCTTCCTCCTTGTCTTCCTCATTTGCATCTCCCCCTTGATCATTGCCATCATCTTGAGGTGGCTCAATTGCTTGATCTTCTACTTCATCAACTTGAGCCTCATCCTCATTTTGAGTTGGTGGAGATGCTCGCGTGGAGGAGGATGGTTGATCTTGTGCTTTTGGAAGCTCTTCGGATTCCTTAGGACACACATCCCCAATGGACATGTTCCTTAGCGCGATGGCACGGAGCCTCTTCATCACCTATCTCATCAAGATCAACTTGCTCTACTTGAGAGCCGTTAGTTTCATCAAACACAACGTCACATGAGACTTCAACTAGTCCAGTGGACTTGTTAAAGACCCTATATGCCCTTGTGTTTGAGTCATAACCAAGTAAAAAGCCTTCCACAGTCTTAGGAGCAAATTTAGATTTTCTACCTCTTTTAATAAGAATAAAGCATTTGCTACCAAAGACTCTAAAATATGAAATGTTGGGCTTTTTACCGATTAGGAGTTCATATGATGTCTTCTTGAGGATTCGGTGTAGATACAACCGGTTGATGGCGTAGCAAGCGGTGTTGACCGCCTCGGCCCAAAACGGATCCGAAGTCTTGTACTCATCAAGCATGGTCCTTGCCATGTCTAATAGAGTTCGATTCTTCCTCTCCACTACACCATTTTGTTGTGGGGTGTAGGGAGAAGAGAACTCATGCTTGATGCCCTCTTCCTCAAGAAAGCCTTCGATTTGAGAGTTCTTGAACTCCGTCCCGTTGTCGCTTCTTATTTTCTTGATCCTTAAGCCAAACTCATTTTGAGCCCGTCTCAAGAATCCCTTAAGGTCTCTTGGGTTTGAGATTTTCCTGTAAAAAGAATACCCAAGTGAAGCGAGAATAATCATCCACTATTACAAGACAATACTTACTCCCGCCGATGCTTATGTAAGCAATCGGGCCGAATAGGTCCATGTGTAGGAGCTCCAGTGGTCTTTCGGTCGTCATGATGTTCTTGTGTGGATGATGGGCTCCAACTTGCTTTCCTACCTGACATGCACTACAAATCCTGTCTTTCTCAAAATGAACATTTGTTAGTCCTAAAATGTGTTCTCCCTTTAGAAGCTTATGAAGATTCTTCATCCCAACATGGGCTAGTCGGCGGTGCCAGAGCCAACCCATGTTAGTCTTAGCAATTAAGCATGTGTCGAGTTCAGCTCTATCAAAATCTACTAAGTATAGCTGACCCTCTAACACACCCTTAAATGCTATTGAATCATCACTTCTTCTAAAGACAGTGACACCTACATCAGTAAATAGACAGTTGTAGCCATTTGACATAATTGTGAAACGGAAAGCAAATTGTAATCTAAAGAATCTACAAGAAAAACATTGGAAA
>NW_023367218.1:0-44377 GCF_902167145.1 Zea mays
TCGATGATAAATGGCCACACAACCCCCATTTTTTATGAAAATAGCCATGAGGGACCATTTTCAATAATATTAGAGGCTAAGACCTACAGATTTTTGACCAAGAAATGGTCTCCACCAGAAATCCAAGAATGTGATCTATGGCAAGGAAACATATGTGGGGTGAGGTGTATGAGCCTCTGGTCGATGATCAATGGCCACACAACCCCCATTTTTGTCGAAAATAGCCATGAATGACCATTTACAATAATACCGAAGGCTAACACCTACGGATTTTTGACCAAGAAATGGTCTCCACCAGAAATCCAAGAATGTGATCTATGGCAAGGAAACATATGTGGGGTGAGGTGTATGAGCGTCTGGTCGATGATCAATGGCCACACAACCCCCATTTCTTGGTCAAAAATCCGTAGGTGTTAGCCTTCGGTATTATTGAAAATGGTCGTTCATGGCTATTTTCGACAAAAATGGGGGTTGTGTGGCCATTGATCATCGACCAGACTCTCATACACCTCACCCCACATATGTTTCCTTGCCATAGATCACATTCTTGGATTTCTGGTGGAGACCATTTCTTGGGCAAAAATCCGAATGTGTTAGCCTTTGGTATTTTTGAAAATGGTCATTCATGGCTATTTTCGACAAAAATGGGGGTTGTGTGGCCATTGATCTTCGACCAGAGGCTCATACACCTCACTACACATATGTTTCCTTGCCATAGATCACATTCTTGGATTTCTGGTAGAGACCATTTCTTGGTCAAAAATCCGTAGGTGTTAGCCTTCGGTATTATTGAAAATGGTCGTTCATGGCTATTTTCGACAAAAATGGGGGTTGTGTGGCCATTGATCATCGACTAGATGCTCATACACCTCACCTCACATATGTTTCCTTGCCATAGATCACATTCTTGGATTTCTGGTGGAGACCATTTCTTGGTTAAAAACTCGTACGTGTTAGCCTTCGGTATTATTCAAAATGGTCGTTCATGGCTATTTTCGGCAAAATGGGGGTTGTGTGGCCATTGATCATCGACCAGAGGCTCGTACACCTCACCCCGCATATGTTTCCTTGCCATAGATCACATTCTTGGATTTCTGGTGGAGACCATTTCTTGGTCTAAAATCCTTAGGTGTTAGCCTCTAGTATTATTGAAAATGGTCGCTCATGGCTATTTTCAAGGTCGCTCATGGCTATTTTCATAAAAAATGGGGGTTGTGTGGCCACTTGGATTTCTGGTGGAGACCATTTCTTGGTCTAAAATCCGTAGGTGTTAGCCTCTAGTATTATTGAAAATGGTCGCTCATGGCTATTTTCAAGGTCGCTCATGGCTATTTTCATAAAAAATGGGGGTTGTGTGGCCATTTATCATCGACTAGAGGCTCATAAACCTCACCCCACATATGTTTCCTTGCCATAGATTACATTCTTGGATTTCTGGTGGAAACCATTTCTTGGTTAAAAACTCGTACGTGTTAGCCTTCGGTATTATTGAAAATGGTCATTCATGGCTATTTTCGGCAAAATGGGGGTTGTGTGGCCATTGATCGTCGACCAGAGGCTCATACACCTCACCCCACATATGTTTCCTTGTCGTAGATCACATTCTTGGATTTCTGGTGGAGACCATTTCTTGGTCAAAAATCCGTAGGTGTTAGCCTTCGATATTATTGAAAATGGTCGTTCATGGCTATTTTCGACAAAAATGGGGGTTGTGTGGCCATTGATCATCGACCAGAGGCTCATACACCTCACCCCACATATGTTTCCTTGCCATAGATCACATTCTTGGATTTCTGGTGGAAACCATTTCTTGGTCAAAAATCCGTAGGTGTTAGCCTTCGGTATTATTGAAAATGGTCGTTCATGGCTATTTTCGGCAAAATGGGGGTTGTGTGGCCATTGATCATCGACCAGAGGCTCGTACACCTCACCCCACATATGTGTAGTGAGGTGGCCACACAACCCCCATTTTTTATGAAAATAGCCATGAGCGACCTTGAAAATAGCCATGAGCGACCATTTTCAATAATACTAGAGGCTAACACCTACGGATTTTAGACCAAGAAATGGTCTCCACCAGAAATCCAAGAATGTGATCTATGGCAATCTTGGTAAAAAATCCGTAGGTCTTAGCCTCTAATATTATTGAAAATGGTCGTTCATGGCTATTTTTGACAAAAATGGGGGTTGTGTGGCCATTGATCATCGACCTGACGCTCATACACCTCACCCCACATATGTTTCCTTGCCATAGATCACATTCTTGGATTTCTGGTGGAGACCATTTCTTGGTCTAAAATCCGTAGGTGTTAGCCTCTAGTATTATTGAAAATGGTCGCTCATGGCTATTTTCAAGGTCGCTCATGGCTATTTTCATAAAAATGGGGGTTGTGTGGCCATTGATCATACACCAGAGCCTCGTACACCTCACCCCACATATGTTTCCTTGCCATAGGTCACATTCTTGTTTTTCTGGTGGAGACCATTTCTTGGTCAAAAAATCGTAGGTGTTAGCCTTCGGTATTATTGAAAATGGTCGTTCATGGCTATTTTCATAAAAAATGGGGGTTGTGTGGCCATTGATCATCGACCAGACGCTCATACACCTCACCCCACATATGTTTCCTTGCCATAGATCACATTCTTGGATTTCTGGTGGAGACCATTTCTTGGTCAAAAATCCGTAGGTGTTAGCCTTCGGTATTATTGAAAATGGTCGTTCATGGCTATTTTCGACAAAAATGGGGGTTGTGTGGCCATTGATCTTCGACCAGAGGCTCATACACCTCACCCCACATATGTTTCCTTGCCATAGATCACATTCTTGGATTTCTGGTGGAGACCATTTCTTGGTCAAAAATCCGTAGGTGTTAGCCTTCGATATTATTGAAAATGGTCGTTCATGGCTATTTTCGACAAAAATGGGGGTTGTGTGGCCATTGATCATCGACCAGAGGCTCGTACACCTCACTACACATATGTTTCCTTGCCATAGATCACATTCTTGGATTTCTGGTGGAGACCATTTTTTGGTTAAAAACTCGTATGTGTTAGCCTTCGGTATTATTGAAAATGGTCGTTCATGGCTATTTTCGGCAAAATGGGGGTTCTGTGGCCATTGATCATCGACCAGAGGCTCGTACACCTCACCCCACATATGTTTCCTTGCCATAGATCACATTCTTGGATTTCTGGTGGAGACCATTTCTTGGTCAAAAATCCGTAGGTGTTAGCCTTTGGTATTTTTGAAAATGGTAGTTCATGGCTATTTTCATAAAAAATGGGGGTTGTGTGGCCATTGATCATCGACCAGAGGCTCATACACCTCACCCCACATATGTTTCCTTGCCATAGATCACATTCTTGGATTTCTGGTGGAGACCATTTCTTGGTCATAAATCCGTACATGTTAGCCTCTAGTATTATTGAAAATGGACGCTGATGGCTATTTTCAAGGTCGCTCATGGCTATTTTCATAAAAAATGGGGGTTGTGTGGCCATTTATCATCGACAAGAGGCTCATACACCTCACCCCACATATGTTTCCTTGCCATAGATCACATTCTTGGATTTCTGGTGGAGACCATTTCTTGGTCAAAAATCCGTAGGTGTTAGCCTTCAGTGTCATTGAAAATGGTCGTTCATGGCTATTTTCGACAAAAATTTGGGTTGTGTGGCCATTGATCATCGACCAGAGGCTCATACACCTCACCCCACATATGTTTCCTTGCCATAGATCACATTCTTGGATTTCTGGTGGAGACCATTTCTTGGTCAAAAATCCGTAGGTGTTAGCCTTTGGTATTTTTGAAAATGGTAGTTCATGGCTATTTTCATAAAAAATGGGGGTTGTGTGGCCATTGATCATCGACCAGAGGCTCATACACCTCACCCCACATATGTTTCCTTGCCATAGATCACATTCTTGGATTTCTGGTGGAGACCATTTCTTGGTCATAAATCCGTACATGTTAGCCTCTAGTATTATTGAAAATGGTCGCTAATGGCTATTTTCAAGGTCGCTCATGGCTATTTTCATAAAAAATGGGGGTTGTGTGGCCATTTATCATCGACTAGAGGCTCATACACCTCACCCCACATATGTTTCCTTGCCATAGATCACATTCTTGGATTTCTGGTGGAGACCATTTCTTGGTCAAAAATCCGTAGGTGTTAGCCTTCAGTGTCATTGAAAATGGTCGTTCATGGCTATTTTCGACAAAAATTTGGGTTGTGTGGCCATTGATCATCGACCAGAGGCTCATACACCTCACCCCACATATGTTTCCTTGCCATAGATCACATTCTTGGATTTCTGGTGGAGACCATTTCTTGGTCAAAAATCCGTAGGTGTTAGCCTTCGGTATTTTTGAAAATGGTCGTTCATGGCTATTTTCGACAAAAATGGGGGTTGTGTGGCCATTTATCATCGACTAGAGGCTCATACACCTCACCCCACATATGTTTCCTTGCCATAGATCATATTCTTGGATTTCTGGCGGAGACCATTTCTTGGTCAAAAATCCGTAGGTGTTAGCCTTCGGTATTATTGAAAATGGTCGTTCATGGCTATTTTCGACAAAAATGGGGGTTGTGTGGCCATTGATCATCGACCAGAGGCTCATACACCTCACCCCACATATGTTTCCTTGCCATAGATCACATTCTTGGATTTCTGGTGGAGACCATTTCTTGGTTAAAAACTCGTACGTGTTAGCCTTCGGTATTATTGAAAATGGTCGTTCATGGCTATTTTCGGCAAAATGGGGGTTGTGTGGCCATTGATCATCTACCAGAGGCTCGTACACCTCACCCCACATATGTTTCCTTGCCATAGATCACATTCTTGGATTTCTGGTGGAGACCATTTCTTGGTCTAAAATCCGTAGGTGTTAGCCTCTAGTACTATTGAAAATGGTCGCTCATGGCTATTTTCAAGGTCGCTCATGGCTATTTTCATAAAAAATGGGTGTATGAGCGTCTGGTCGATGATCAATTGCCACACAACCCCCATTTTGTCGAAAATAGCCATGAACGACCATTTTTAATAATACCGAAGGCTAACACCTACGGATTTTAGACCAAGAAATGGTCTCCACCAGAAATCCAAGAATGTGATCTATGGCAAGGAAAGATATGTGGGGTGAGGTTTATGAGCCTCTAGTAGATGATAAATGGCCACACAACCCCCATTTTTGTCGAAAATAGCCATGAACGACCATTTTCAATAATACCGAAGGCTAACACCTACGGATTTTTGACCAAGAATGGTCTCCACGAGAAATCCAAGAATGTGATCTATGGCAAGGAAACATATGTGGGGTGAGGTGTATGAGCGTCTGGTCGATGATCAATGGCCACACAACCCCCATTTTTGTCGAATATAGCCATGAACGACCATTTTCAATAATACTGAAGGCTAACACCTACGGATTTTTGACCAAGAAATGGTCTCCACCAGAAATCCAAGAATGTGATCTATGGCAAAGAAACATATGTGGGGTGAGGTGTATGAGCCTCTAGTCGATGATAAATGGCCACACAACCCCCATTTTTGTCGAAAATAGCCATGAACGACCATTTTCAAAAATACCGAAGGCTAACACCTACGGATTTTTGACCAAGAAATGGTCTCCACCAGAAATCCAAGAATGTGATCTATGGCAAGGAAACATATGTGGGGTGAGGTGTATGAGCCTCTGGTCGACGATCAATGGCCACACAACCCTAATTTTTGTCGAAAATAGCCATGAACGACCATTTTCAATGACACTGAAGGCTAACACCTACGGATTTTTGACCAAGAAATGGTCTCCACCAGAAATCCAAGAATGTGATCTATGGCAAGGAAACATATGTGGAGACCATTTCTTCGGTACTATCGATGATAAATGGCCACACAACCCCCATTTTTTATGAAAATAGCCATGAGCGACCATTTTCAATAATATTAGAGGCTAAGACCTACGGATTTTTGACCAAGAAATGGTCTCCACCAGAAATCCAAGAATGTGATCTATGGCAAGGAAACATATGTGGGGTGAGGTGTATGAGCGTCTGGTCGATGATCAATGGCCACACAACCCCCATTTGTGTCGAAAATAGCCATGAACGACCATTTTCAATAATACCGAAGGCTAACACCTACGGATTTTTGACCAACAAATGATCTCCATCAGAAATCCAAGAATGTGATCTATGGCAAGGAAACATATGTGGGGTGAGGTGTATGAGCGTCTGGTCGATGATCAATGGCCACACAACCCCCATTTTTGTCGAAAATAGCCATGAACGACCATTTTCAATAATACCGAAGGCTAACACCTACGGATTTTTGACCAAGAAATGATCTCCACCAGAAATCCAAGAATGTGATCTATGGCAAGGAAACATATGTGGGGTGAGGTGTATGAGCGTCTGGTCGATGATCAATGGCCACACAACCCCCATTTTTGTCGAAAATAGCCATGAACGACCATTTTCAATAATACCGAAGGCTAACACCTACGGATTTTTGACCAAGAAATGATCTCCACCAGAAATCCAAGAATGTGATCTATGGCAAGGAAACATATGTGGGGTGAGGTGTATGAGCCTCTGGTCGACGATCAATGGCCACACAACCCTAATTTTTGTCGAAAATAGCCATGAATGACCATTTTCAATGACACTGAATGCTAACACCTACGGATTTTTGACCAAGAAATGGTCTCCACCAGAAATCCAAGAATGTGATCTATGGCAAGGAAACATATGTGGAGACCATTTCTTCGGTACTATCGATGATAAATGGCCACACAACCCCCATTTTTTATGAAAATAGCCATGAGCGACCTTGAAAATAGCCATGAGCGACCATTTTCAATAATACTAGAGGCTAACACCTACGGATTTTTGACCAAGAAATGGTCTCCACCAGATATCCAAGAATGTGATCTACGACAAGGAAACATATGTGGGGTGAGGTGTATGAGCCTCTGGTCGACGATCAATGGCCACACAACCCCCATTTTGCCGAAAATAGCCATGAATGACCATTTTCAATAATACCGAAGGCTAACATGTACGAGTTTTTAACCAAGAAATGGTCTCCACCAGAAATCCAAGAATGTAATCTATTGAAAATGGTCGTTCATGGCTATTTTCGACAAAAATGGGGGTTGTGTGGCCATTGATCATCGACCAATGGCTCATACACCTCACCCCACATATGTTTCCTTGCCATAGACCACATTCTTGGATTTCTGGTGGAGACCATTTGTTGGTCAAAAATCCGTAGGTGTTAGCTTTCGATATTATTGAAAATGGTCGTTCATGGCTATTTTCATCAAAAATGGGGGTTGTGTGGCCATTTATCATCGACTAGAGGCTCATAAAACTCACCCCACATATGTTTCCTTGCCATAGATTACATTCTTGGATTTCTGGTGGAAACCATTTCTTGGTTAAGAACTCGTACGTGTTAGCCTTCGGTATTATTGAAAATGGTCATTCATGGCTATTTTCGGCAAAATGGGGCTTGTGTGGCCATTGATCGTCGACCAGAGGCTCATACACCTCACCCCACATATGTTTCCTTGTCGTAGATCACATTCTTGGATTTCTGGTGGAGATCATTTCTTGGTCAAAAATCCGTAGGTGTTAGCCTTCGGTATTATTGAAAATGGTCGTTCATGGCTATTTTCGACAAAAATGGGGGTTGTGTGGCCATTGATCATCGACCAGATGCTCATACACCTCACCCCACATATGATTCCTTGCCATAGATCACATTCTTGGATTTCTGGTGGAGACCATTTCTTGGTCAAAAATCCGTAGGTGTTAGCCTTCGGTATTATTGAAAATGGTCGTTCATTGCTATTTTCGACAAAAATGGGGGTTGTGTGGCCATTGATCATCGACCAGACGCTCATACACCTCACCCCACATATGTTTCCTTGCCATAGATCACATTCTTGGATTTCTGGTGGAGACCATTTCTTGGTCAAAAATCCGTAGGTGTTAGCCTTCGGTATTATTGAAAATGGTCGCTCATGGCTATTTTCGACAAAAATGGGGGTTGTGTGGCCATTGATCATCGACCAGAGGCTGAAGGCTAACACCTACGGATTTTTAACCAAGAAATGGTCTCCACCAGAAATCCAAGAATGTAATCTATGGCAAGGAAACATATGTGGGGTGAGGTTTATGAGCCTCTAGTCGATGATAAATGGCCACACAACCCCCATTTTTTATGAAAATAGCCATGAGCGACCATTTTCAATAATATTAGAGGCTAAGACCTACGGATTTTTGACCAAGAAATGGTCTCCACCAGAAATCCAAGAATGTGATCTATGGCAAGGAAACATATGTGGGGTGAGGTGTATGAGCCTCTGGTCGATGATCAATGGCCACACAACCCCCATTTTTGTCGAAAATAGCCATGAATGACCATTTTCAATAATACCGAAGGCTAACACCTACGGATTTTTGACCAAGAAATGGTCTCCACCAGAAATCCAAGAATGTGATCTATGGCAAGGAAACATATGTGGGGTGAGGTGTATTAGCCTCTGGTCGATGATCAATGGCCACACAACCCCCATTTTTGCCGAAAATAGCCATGAACGACCATTTTCAATAATGCCGAAGGCTAACACCTACGGATTTTTGACCAAGAAATGGTCTCCACCAGAAATCCAAGAATGTGATCTACGACAAGCAAACATATGTGGGGTGAGGGGTATGAGCCTCTGGTCGATGAGGAGACCATTTCTTGGTCTAAAATCCGTAGGTGTTAGCCTCTAGTATTATTGAAAATGGTCGCTCATGGCTATTTTCAAGGTCGCTCATGGCTATTTTCATAAAAACTGGGGGTTGTGTGGCCATTTATCATCGATAGTACCGAAGAAATGGTCTCCACATATGTTTCCTTGCCATAGATCACATTCTTGGATTTCTGGTGGAGACCATTTCTTGGTCATAAATTCGTAGGTGTTAGCCTTCAGTGTCATTGAAAATGGTCGTTCATGGCTATTTTCGACAAAAAATAGGGTTGTGTGGCCATTGATCGTCGACCAGAGGCTCATACACCTCACCCCACATATGTTTCCTTGCCATAGATCACATTCTTGGATTTCTGGTGGAGACCATTTCTTGGTCAAAAATCCGTAGGTGTTAGCCTTCGGTATTTTTGAAAATGGTCGTTCATGGCTATTTTCGACAAAAATGGGGGTTGTGTGGCCATTAATCATCGACCAGACGCTCATACACCTCACCCCACATATGTTTCCTTGCCATAGATCACATTCTTGGATTTCTGGTGGAGACCATTTCTTGGTCTAAAATCCGTAGGTCTTAGCCTCTAGTATTATTGAAAATGGTCATTCATGGCTATTTTCGGCAAAATGGGGGTTGTGTGGCCATTGATCGTCGACCAGAGGCTCATACACCTCACCCCACATACTTCGGTATTATTGAAAATGGTCGTTCATGGCTATTTTCGGCAAAATGGGGGTTCTGTGGCCATTGATCATCGACCAGAGGCTCGTACACCTCACCCCACATATGTTTCCTTTCCATAGATCACATTCTTGGATTTCTGGTGGAGACCATTTCTTGGTTAAAAACTCGTACGTGTTAGCCTTCGGTATTATTGAAAATGGTCATTCATGGCTATTTTCGGCAAAATGGGGGTTGTGTGGCCATTGATCATCGACCAGACGCTCATACACCTCACCTCACATATGTTTCCTTGCCATAGATCACATTCTTGGATTTCTGGTGGAGACCATTCCTTGGTCTAAAATCCGTAGGTGTTAGCCTCTAGTATTATTGAAAATGGTCGCTCATGGCTATTTTCAAGGTCACTCATGGCTATTTTCATAAAAAATGGGGGTTGTGTGGCCATTTATCATCGGCTAGAGGCTCATAAACCTCACCCCACATATGTTTCCTTGCCATAGATCACATTCTTGGATTTCTGGTGGAGACCATTTCTTGGTCAAAAACTCATACGTGTTAGCCTTCGGTATTATTGAAAATGGTCGTTCATGGCTATTTTCGGCAAAATGGGGGTTCTGTGGCCATTGATCATCGACCAGAGGCTCGTACACCTCACCCCACATATGTTTCCTTGTCATAGATCACATTCTTGGATTTCTGGTGGAGATCATTTCTTGGTCAAAAATCCGTAGGTGTTAGCCTCTAGTATTTTTGAAAATGGTCGCTCATGGCTATTTTCAAGGTCGCTCATGGCTATTTTCATAAAAAATGGGGGTTGTGTGGCCATTTATCATCGACTAGAGGCTCATAAACCTCACCCCACATATGTTTCCTTGCCATAGATTACATTCTTGGATTTCTGGTGGAAACCATTTCTTGGTCAAAAATCCGTACGTGTTAGCCTTCGGTATTATTGAAAATGGTCGCTCATGGCTATTTTCAAGGTCGCTCATGGCTATTTTCATAAAAAATGGGGGTTATGTGGCCATTTATCATCGACTAGAGGCTCATAAACCTCACCCCACATATGTTTCCTTGCCATAGATCACATTCTTGGATTTCTGGTGGAGACCATTTCTTGGTCAAAAACTCGTATGTGTTAGCCTTCGGTATTATTGAAAATGGTCGTTCATGGCTATTTTCGGCAAAATGGGGGTTGTGTGGCCATTGATCATCGACCAGAGGCTCGTACACCTCACCCCACATATGTTTCCTTGCCATAGATCACATTCTTGGATTTCTGGTGGAGACCATTTCTTGGTCAAAAATCCGTAGGTGTTAGCCTTCGGTATTATTGAAAATGGTCATTCATGCCATTTCTTGGTTAAAAATTCGTACGTGTTAGCCTTCGGTATTATTGAAAATGGTCGTTGATCACTATTTTCGACAAAAATGGGGGTTGTGTGGCCATTGATCATTGACTAGAGGCTCGTACACTTCACCCCACATACGTTTTCTTGCTATAGATCACATTCTTAGATTTCTGGTGGAGACCATTTCTTGGTCAAAAATCCGTAGGTGTTAGCCTTCGGTATTATTGAAAATGATCGTTCATAGCTATTTTCGACAAAAATGGGGGTTGTGTGGCCATTGATCATCGACCAAAGGTTCATACACCTCACCCCACATATGTTTCCTTGCCATAGACCACATTCTTGGATTTCTGGTGGAGACCATTTCTTGGTCAAAAATCTGTAGGTGTTAGCCTTCGGTATTATTGAAAATGGTCGTACATGGCTATTTGCATCAAAAATGGGGTTTGTGTGGCCATTTATCATCAACCAGAGGCTCGTACACCTCACCCCACATATGTTTCCTTGCCATAGATCACATTCTTGGATTTCTAGTGGAGAGCATTTCTTGGTCAAAAATTCGTACGTGTTAGCCTTCAGTATTATTGAAAATGGTCGTGGTCGTTCATGGCTATTTTCGACAAAATGGGGGTTGTGTGGCCATTGATCATCGACAAGAGGCTCATACACCTCACCCACATATGTTTCCTTGTCGTAGATCACATTCTTGGATTTCTGGTGGAGACCATTTCTTGGTCAAAAATCCGTATGTGTTAGCCTACGGTATTATTGAAAATTTTCGTTCATGGCTATTTTCTACAAAATAGAGGTTCTGTGGCCATTGATCATCGACCAGAGGCTCATACACCTCACCCACATATGTTTTCTTGCCGCAGAACACATTCTTGGATTTCTGGTGGAGACCATTTCTTGGGCAAAAATCCGAATGTGTTAGCCTTCGGTATTATTGAAAATGGTTATTCATGGCTATTTTCGACAAAAATGGGGGTTGTGTGGCCATTTATCTTCAACCAGAGGCTCATACACCTCACTACACATATGTTTTCTTGCCATAGATCACAATCTTGGATTTATGGTGGAGACCATTTCTTGGTCAAAAATCCGTAGGTGTTAGCCGTCAGTGTCATTGAAAATGGTCATTCATGGCTATTTTCGGCAAAATGGGGGTTGTGTGGCCATTGATCGTCGACCAGAGGCTCATACACCTCACCCCACATATGTTTCCTTGTCGTAGATCACATTCTTGGATTTCTGGTGGAGACCATTTCTTGGTCAAAAATCCGTAGGTGTTAGCCTTCGATATTATTGAAAATGGTCGTTCATGGCTATTTTCGACAAAAATGGGGGTTGTGTGGCCATTGATCATCGACCAGAGGCTCATACACCTCACCCCACATATGTTTCCTTGCCATAGATCACATTCTTGGATTTCTGGTGGAGACAATTTCTTGGTCAAAAATCCGTAGGTGTTAGCCTTCGGTATTATTGAAGATGGTCGTTCATGGCTATTTTCGACAAAAATGGGGGTTGTGTGGCCATTGATCATCGACCAGAGGCTCATACACCTCACCCCACATATGTTTCCTTGCCATAGGTCACATTCTTGTTTTTCTGGTGGAGACCATTTCTTGGTCAAAAAATCGTGGGTGTTAGCCTTCGGTATTATTGAAAATGGTCGTTCATTTCTATTTTCATAAAAAATGGGGGTTGTGTGGCCATTGATCATCGACCAGACGCTCATACACCTCACCCCACATATGTTTCCTTGCCATAGATCACATTCTTGGATTTCTGGTGGAGACCATTTCTTGGTCAAAAATCCGTAGGTCTTAGCCTCTAGTATTATTGAAAATGGTCGCTCATGGCTATTTTCATAAAAATGGGGGTTGTGTGGCCATTGATCATCGACCAAGCCATGAACGACCATTTTCAAAAATACCAAAGGCTAACACGTACGGATTTTTGACCAAGAAATGGTCTCCACCAGAAATCCAAGAATGTGATCTATGGCAAGGAAACATATGTGGGGTGAGGTTTATGAGCCTCTAGTCGATGATAAATGGCCACACAACCCCCATTTTTTATGAAAATAGACATGAGCGACCTTGAAAATAGCCATGAGCGACCATTTTCAATAATACTAGAAAAATCCGTAGGTCTTAGCCTCTAGTATTATTGAAAATGGTCGCTCATGGCTATTTTCATAAAAAATGGGTGTTGTGTGGCCATTGATCATCGACTAGAGGCTCATACACCTCACCCCACATATGTTTCCTTGCCATAGATCACATTCTTGGATTTCTGGTGGAGACCATTTCTTGGTCTAAAATCCGTAGGTGTTAGCCTCTAGTATTATTGAAAATGGTCGCTCATGGCTATTTTCATAAAAAATGGGGGTTGTGTGGCCATTGATCATCGACCAGAGGCTCGTACACCTCACCCCACATATGTTTCCTTGCCATAGATTACATTCTTGGATTTCTGGTAGAAACCATTTCTTGGTTAAAAACTCGTACGTGTTAGCCTTCGGTATTATTGAAAATGGTCATTCATGGCTATTTTCGGCAAAATGGGGGTTGTGTGGCCATTGATCATCGACCAGAGGCTCATACACCTCACCCCACATATGTTTCCTTGCCATAGATCACATTCTTGGATTTCTGGTGGAGACCATTGATCTTCGACCAAAGGCTCATACACCTCACTACACATATGTTTCCTTGCCATAGATCACATTCTTGGATTTATGGTGGAGACCATTTCTTGGTCAAAAATCCGTAGGTGTTAGCCTTCAGTGTCATTGAAAATGGTCGTTCATGGCTATTTTCGACAAAAATTAGGGTTGTGTGGCCATTGATCGTCGACCAGAGGCTCATACACCTCACCCCACATATGTTTCCTTGCCATAGATCACATTCTTGGATTTCTGGTGGAGACCATTTGTTGGTCAAAAATCCATAGGTGTTAGCTTTCGATATTATTGAAAATGGTCGTTCATGGCTATTTTCATCAAAAATGGGGGTTGTGTGGCCATTTATCATCGACTAGAGGCTCGTACACCTCACCCCACATATGTTTCCTTGCCATAGATTACATTCTTGGATTTCTGGTGGAAACCATTTCTTGGTTAAAAACTCGTACGTGTTAGCCTTCGGTATTATTGAAAATGGTCGTTCATGGCTATTTTCGGCAAAATGGGGGTTGTGTGGCCATTGATCATCGGCCAGAGGCTCATACACCTCACCCCACATATGTTTCCTTGCCATAGATCACATTCTTGGATTTCTGGTGGAGACCATTGATCTTCGACCAGAGGCTCATACACCTCACTACACATATGTTTCCTTGCCATAGATCACATTCTTGGATTTCTGATGGAGACCATTTCTTGGGCAAAAATCCGAATGTGTTAGCCTTCGGTATTTTTGAAAATGGTCATTCATGGCTATTTTCGACAAAAATGGGGGTTTTGTGGCCATTGATCATCGACTAGAGGCTCATACACCTCACCACATATGTTTCCTTGCCATAGATCACATTCTTGGATTTCTGGTGGAAACCATTTCTTGGTTAAAAACTCGTACGTGTTAGCCTTCGGTATTATTGAAAATGGTAGTTCATGGCTATTTTCGGCAAATGGGGGTTGTGTGGCCATTGATCATCGACCAGAGGCTCGTACACCTCACCCCACATATGTTTCCTAGCCATAGATCACATTCTTGGATTTCTGGTGGAGACCATTTCTTGGTCTAAAATCCGTAGGTGTAGCCTCTAGTATTATTGAAAATGGTCGCTCATGGCTATTTTCAAGGTCGCTCATGGCTATTTTCATAAAAAATGGGGGTTGTGTGGCCATTTATCATCGACTAGAGGCTCATAAACCTCACCCCACATATGTTTCCTTGCCATAGATTACATTCTTGGATTTCTGGTGGAGACCATTTCTTGGTCTAAAATCTGTAGGTGTTAGCCTCTAGTATTATTGAAAATGGTCGCTCATGGCTATTTTCATCAAAAATGGGGGTTGTGTGGCCATTTATCATCGACCAGAGGCTCGTACACCTCACCCCACATATGTTTCCTTGCCATAGATTACATTCTTGGATTTCTGGTGGAAACCATTTCTTGGTTAAAAACTCGTACGTGTTAGCCTTCGGTATTATTGAAAATGGCCATTCATGGCTATTTTCGGCAAAATGGGGGTTGTGTGGCCATTGATCATCGACCAGAGGCTCATACACCTCACCCCACATATGTTTCCTTGCCATAGATCACATTCTTGGATTTCTGGTGGAGACCATTTCTTGGTCAAAAACTCGTACGTGTTAGCCTTCGGTATTTTTGAAAATGGTAATTCATGGCTATTTTCGACAAAAATGGGGGTTGTGTGGCCATTGATCATCGACTAGAGGCTCATACACCTCACCACATATGTTTCCTTGCCATAGATCACATTCTTGGATTTCTGGTGGAAACCATTTCTTGGTTAAAAACTCGTACGTGTTAGCCTTTGGTATTATTGAAAATGGTCGTTCATGGCTATTTTCGGCAAAATGGGGGTTGTGTGGCCATTGATCATCTACCAGAGGCTCGTACACCTCACCCCACATATGTTCCTAGCCATAGATCACATTCTTGGATTTCTGGTGGAGACCATTTCTTGGTCTAAAATCCGTAGGTGTTAGCCTCTAGTATTATTGAAAATGGTCGCTCAGGGCTATTTTCAAGGTCGCTCATGGCTATTTTCATAAAAAATGGGGGTTGTGTGGCCATTTATCATCGACTAGAGGCTCATAAACCTCACCCCACATATGTTTCCTTGCCATAGATCACATTCTTGGATTTCTGGTGGAGACCATTTCTTGGTCTAAATACCGTAGGAGTTAGCCTCTAGTATTATTGAAAATGGTCGCTCATGGCTATTTTCATAAAAAATGGGGGTTGTGTGGCCATTGATCATCGACCAGAGGCTCGTACACCTCACCCCACATATGTTTCCTTGCCATAGATCACATTCTTGGATTTCTGGTGGAGACCATTGATCTTCGACCAGAGGCTCATACACCTCACTACACATATGTTTCCTTGCCATAGATCACATTCTTGGATTTATGGTGGAGACCATTTCTTGGTCAAAAATTAGTAGGTGTTAGCCTTCGGTATTATTGAAAATGGTCGTTCATGGCTATTTTCGGCAAAATGGGGGTTGTGTGGCCATTGATCATCGACCAGAGGCTCGTACACCTCACCCCACATATGTTTCCTTGCCATAGATCACATTCTTGGATTTCTGGTGGAGACCATTTTTTGGTCAAAAATCCGTAGGTGTTAGCCTTCGGTATTATTGAAAATAGTCATTCATGGCTATTTTCGACAAAAATGGGGGTTGTGTGGCCATTGATTATCGACCAGACGCTCATACACCTCACCCCACATATGTTTCCTTGCCATAGATCACTGTTTCCTTGCCATAGATCACATTCTTGGATTTCTGGTGGAGACCATTTCTTGGTTAAAAACTCGTACGTGTTAGCCTTCGGTATTATTGAAAATGGTCGTTCATGGCTATTTTCGGCAAAATGGGGGTTGTGTGGCCATTGATCATCGACCAGAGGCTCGTACACCTCACCCCACATATGTTTCCTTGCCATAGATCACATTCTTGGATTTCTGGTGGAGACCATTTCTTGGTCAAAAATCCGTAGGTGTTAGCCTTCGGTATTATTGAAAATGGTCATTCATGGATATTTTCGACAAAAATGGGGGTTGTGTGGCCATTGATCATCGACCAGAGGCTCGTAAACCTCACCCCACATATGTCTTCTTGCCATAGATCACATTCTTTGATTTCTGGTGGAGACCATTTCTTGGTCAAAAATCGGAATGTGTTAGCCTTCGGTACTATTGAAAATGGTCGTTCATTGCTATTTTCGACAAAAATGGGGGTTGTGTGGCCATTGATATTCGACCAGAGGCTCATACACCTCACTGCACATATGTTTACTTGCCATAGATCACATTCTTGGATTTATGGTGCAGACCATTTCTTGGTCAAAAATCCGTAGGTGTTAGCCTTCGGTATTATTGAAAATGGTCGTTCATGGCTATTTTTGACAAAAATGGGGGTTGTGTGGCCATTGATCATCGACCAGAGGCTCGTACACCTCACCTCACATATGTTTCCTTGCCATAGATCACATTATCGGATTTCTGGTGGAGACCATTTCTTGGTCGAAAATCCATACGTGTTAGCCTTCGGTATTATTGAAAATGGTCGTTCATGGCTATTTTCGACAAAAATTAGGGTTGTGTGGCCATTGATCGTCGACCAGAGGCTCATACACCTCACCCCACATATGTTTCCTTGCCATAGATCACACCATAGATTACATTCTTGGATTTCTGGTGGAAACCATTTCTTGGTTAAAAACTCGTAGGTGTTAGCCTTCGGTATTATTGAAAATGGTCATTCATGGCTATTTTCGGCAAAATGGGGGTTGTGTGGCCATTGATCATCGACCAGAGGCTCGTACACCTCACCCCACATATGTTTCCTTGCCATAGATCACATTCTTGGATTTCTGGTGGAGACCATTTCTTGGTTAAAATTCCGTACGTGTTAGCCTTTGGTATTTTTGAAAATGGTCATTCATGGCTATTTTCGACAAAAATGGGGGTTGTGTGGCCATTGATCATCGACTAGAGGCTCATACACCTCACCCCACATATGTTTCCTTGCCATAGATCACATTCTTGGATTTCTGGTGGAGACCATTTCTTGGGCAAAAATCCGAATGTGTTAGCCTTTGGTATTTTTGAAAATGGTCATTCATGGCTATTTTCGACAAAAATGGGGGTTGTCTGGCCATTGATCTTCGACCAGAGGCTCATACACCTCACTACACATATGTTTCCTTGCCATAGATCACATTCTTGGATTTATGGTGGAGACCATTTCTTGGTCAAAAATCCGTAGGTGTTAGCCTTCAGTGTCATTGAAAATGGTCGTTCATGGCTATTTTCGACAAAAATGGGGGTTGTGTGGCCATTGATCATCGACCAGAGGCTCATACACCTCACCCCACATATGTTTCCTTGCCATAGATCACATTCTTGGATTTTTGGTGGAGACCATTTCTTGGTCAAAAATCCGTAGGTCTTAGCCTCTAATATTATTGAATATGGTCGCTCATGGCTATTTTCGGCAAAATGGGGGTTGTGTGGCCATTGATCATCGACCAGAGGCTCGTACACCTCACCCCACATATGTTTCCTTGCCATAGATCACATTCTTGGATTTCTGGTGGAGACCATTTCTTGGTTAAAAATCCGTACGTGTTAGCCTTTGGTATTTTTGAAAATGGTCATTCATGGCTATTTTCGACAAAAATGGGGGTTGTGTGGCCATTGATCATCGACTAGAGGCTCATACACCTCACCCCACATATGTTTCCTTGCCATAGATCACATTCTTGGATTTCTGGTGGAGACCATTTCTTGGTCAAAAATCTGTAGGTGTTAGCCTTCGGTATTATTGAAAATGGTCGTTCATGGCTATTTTCGACAAAAATGGGGGTTGTGTGGCCATTGATCATCGACCAGACGCTCATACACCTCACCCCACATATGTTTCCTTGCCATAGATCACATTCTTGGATTTCTTGTGGAGACCATTTCTTGGTTAAAATTCCGTACGTGTTAGCCTTTGGTATTTTTGAAAATGGTCATTCATGGCTATTTTCGACAAAAATGGGGGTTGTGTGGCCATTGATCGTCGACTAGAGGCTCATACACCTCACCCCACATATGTTTCCTTGCCATAGATCACATTCTTGGATTTCTGGTGGAGACCATTTCTTGGTCAAAAATCCGTAGGTGTTAGCCTTCGGTATTATTGAAAATGGTCGTTCATGGCTATTTTCGACAAAAATGGGGGTTGTGTGGCCATTGATCGTCGACCAGAGGCTCATACACCTCACCCCACATATGTTTCCTTGCCATAGATCACATTCTTGGATTTC
Organism: Zea mays; assembly: GCF_902167145.1. Lineage (NCBI taxonomy): Eukaryota > Viridiplantae > Streptophyta > Magnoliopsida > Poales > Poaceae > Zea > Zea mays. The sequence goes on from NW_023367218.1 coordinate 18,821, forward strand.
TGGTGGAGACCATTTCTTGGGCAAAAATCTGAATGTGTTAGCCTTTGGTATTTTTGAAAATGGTCATTCATGGCTATTTTCGACAAAAATGGGGGTTGTCTGGCCATTGATCTTCGACCAGAGGCTCATACACCTCACTACACATATGTTTCCTTGCCATAGATCACATTCTTGGATTTATGGTGGAGACCATTTCTTGGTCAAAAATCTGTAGGTGTTAGCCTTCAGTGTCATTGAAAATGGTCGTTCATGGCTATTTTCGACAAAAATGGGGGTTGTGTGGCCATTGATCATCGACCAGAGGCTCATACACCTCACCCCACATATGTTTCCTTGCCATAGATCACATTCTTGGATTTTTGGTGGAGACCATTTCTTGGTCAAAAATCCGTAGGTCTTAGCCTCTAATATTATTGAATATGGTCGCTCATGGCTATTTTCGGCAAAATGGGGGTTGTGTGGCCATTGATCATCGACACGAGGCTCGTACACCTCACCCCACATATGTTTCCTTGCCATAGATCACATTCTTGGATTTCTGGTGGAGACCATTTCTTGGTTAAAAATCCGTACGTGTTAGCCTTTGGTATTTTTGAAAATGGTCATTCATGGCTATTTTCGACAAAAATGGGGGTTGTGTGGCCATTGATCATCGACTAGAGGCTCATACACCTCACCACACATATGTTTCCTTGCCATAGATCACATTCTTGGATTTCTGGTGGAGACCAATTCTTGGTCAAAAATCCGTAGGTGTTAGCCTTCGGTATTATTGAAAATGGTCGTTCATGGCTATTTTCGACAAAAATGGGGGTTGTGTGGCCATTGATCATCGACCAGACGCTCATACACCTCACCCCACATATGTGTCCTTGCCATAGATCACATTCTTGGATTTCTGGTGGAGACCATTTCTTGGTCTAAAATCCGTAGGTGTTAGCCTCTAGTATTATTGAAAATGGTCGCTCATGGCTATTTTCAAGGTCGCTCATGGCTATTTTCATAAAAAATGGGGGTTGTGTGGCCATTTATCATCGACTAGAGGCTCATAAACCTCACCCCACATATGTTTCCTTGCCATAGATTACATTCTTGGATTTCTGGTGGAAACCATTTCTTGGTTAAAAACTCGTACGTGTTAGCCTTCGGTATTATTGAAAATGGTCATTCATGGCTATTTTCGGCAAAATGGGGGTTGTGTGGCCATTGATCGTCGACCAGAGGCTCATACACCTCACCCCACATATGTTTCCTTGTCGTAGATCACATTCTTGGATTTCTGGTGGAGACCATTTCTTGGTCAAAAATTCGTAGGTGTTAGCCTTCGATATTATTGAAAATGGTCGTTCATGGCTATTTTCGACAAAAATGAGGGTTGTGTGGCCATTGATCATTGACTAGAGGCTCATACACCTCACCCCACATATGTTTCCTTGCCATAGATCACATTCTTGGATTTCTGGTGGAGACCATTTCTTGGTCAAAAATCCGTAGGTGTTAGCCTTCGGTATTATTGAAAATGGTCGTTCATGGCTATTTTCGACAAAAATGGGGGTTGTGTGGCCATTGATCATCGACCAGAGGCTCATACACCTCACCCCACATATGTTTCCTTGCCATAGATCACATTCTTGGATTTCTGGTGGAGACCATTTCTTGGGCAAAAATCCGAATGTGTTAGCCTTTGGTATTTTTGAAAATGGTCATTCATGGCTATTTTCGACAAAAATGGGGGTTGTGTGGCCATTGATCTTCGACAAGAGGCTCATACACCTCACTACACATATGTTTCCTTGCCATAGATCACATTCTTGGATTTATGGTGGAGACCATTTCTTGGTCAAAAATCCGTAGGTGTTAGCCTTCAGTGTCATTGAAAATGGTCGTTCATGGCTATTTTCGACAAAAATGGGGGTTGTGTGGCCATTGATCATCGACCAGAGGCTCATACACCTCACCCCACGTATGTTTCCTTGCCATAGATCACATTCTTGGATTTCTGGTGGAGACCATTTCTTGGTCAAAAATCCGTAGGTCTTAGCCTCTAATATTATTGAAAATGGTCGCTCATGGCTATTTTCGGCAAAATGGGGGTTGTGTGGCCATTGATCATCGACCAGAGGCTCGTACACCTCACCCCACATATGTTTCCTTGCCATAGATCACATTCTTGGATTTCTGGTGGAGACCATTTCTTGGTTAAAAATCCGTACGTGTTAGCCTTTGGTATTTTTGAAAATGGTCATTCATGGCTATTTTCGACAAAAATGGGGGTTGTGTGGCCATTGATCATCGACTAGAGGCTCATACACCTCACCCCACATATGTTTCCTTGCCATAGATCACATTCTTGGATTTCTGGTGGAGACCATTTCTTGGTCAAAAATCCGTAGGTGTTAGCCTTCGGTATTATTGAAAATGGTCGTTCATGGCTATTTTCGACAAAAATGGGGGTTGTGTGGCCATTGATCATCGACCAGAGGCTCATACACCTCACCCCACATATGTTTCCTTGCCATAGATCACATTCTTGGATTTTTGGTGGAGACCATTTCTTGGTCAAAAATCCGTAGGTCTTAGCCTCTAATATTATTGAATATGGTCGCTCATGGCTATTTTCGGCAAAATGGGGGTTGTGTGGCCATTGATCATCGACCAGAGGCTCGTACACCTCACCCCACATATGTTTCCTTGCCATAGATCACATTCTTGGATTTCTGGTGGAGACCATTTCTTGGTTAAAAATCCGTACGTGTTAGCCTTTGGTATTTTTGAAAATGGTCATTCATGGCTATTTTCGACAAAAATGGGGGTTGTGTGGCCATTGATCATCGACTAGAGGCTCATACACCTCACCACACATATGTTTCCTTGCCATAGATCACATTCTTGGATTTCTGGTGGAGACCAATTCTTGGTCAAAAATCCGTAGGTGTTAGCCTTCGGTATTATTGAAAATGGTCGTTCATGGCTATTTTCGACAAAAATGGGGGTTGTGTGGCCATTGATCATCGACCAGACGCTCATACACCTCACCCCACATATGTGTCCTTGCCATAGATCACATTCTTGGATTTCTGGTGGAGACCATTTCTTGGTCTAAAATCCGTAGGTGTTAGCCTCTAGTATTATTGAAAATGGTCGCTCATGGCTATTTTCAAGGTCGCTCATGGCTATTTTCATAAAAAATGGGGGTTGTGTGGCCATTTATCATCGACTAGAGGCTCATAAACCTCACCCCACATATGTTTCCTTGCCATAGATTACATTCTTGGATTTCTGGTGGAAACCATTTCTTGGTTAAAAACTCGTACGTGTTAGCCTTCGGTATTATTGAAAATGGTCATTCATGGCTATTTTCGGCAAAATGGGGGTTGTGTGGCCATTGATCGTCGACCAGAGGCTCATACACCTCACCCCACATATGTTTCCTTGTCGTAGATCACATTCTTGGATTTCTGGTGGAGACCATTTCTTGGTCAAAAATTCGTAGGTGTTAGCCTTCGATATTATTGAAAATGGTCGTTCATGGCTATTTTCGACAAAAATGAGGGTTGTGTGGCCATTGATCATTGACTAGAGGCTCATACACCTCACCCCACATATGTTTCCTTGCCATAGATCACATTCTTGGATTTCTGGTGGAGACCATTTCTTGGTCAAAAATCCGTAGGTGTTAGCCTTCGGTATTATTGAAAATGGTCGTTCATGGCTATTTTCGACAAAAATGGGGGTTGTGTGGCCATTGATCATCGACCAGAGGCTCATACACCTCACCCCACATATGTTTCCTTGCCATAGATCACATTCTTGGATTTCTGGTGGAGACCATTTCTTGGGCAAAAATCCGAATGTGTTAGCCTTTGGTATTTTTGAAAATGGTCATTCATGGCTATTTTCGACAAAAATGGGGGTTGTGTGGCCATTGATCTTCGACAAGAGGCTCATACACCTCACTACACATATGTTTCCTTGCCATAGATCACATTCTTGGATTTATGGTGGAGACCATTTCTTGGTCAAAAATCCGTAGGTGTTAGCCTTCAGTGTCATTGAAAATGGTCGTTCATGGCTATTTTCGACAAAAATGGGGGTTGTGTGGCCATTGATCATCGACCAGAGGCTCATACACCTCACCCCACGTATGTTTCCTTGCCATAGATCACATTCTTGGATTTCTGGTGGAGACCATTTCTTGGTCAAAAATCCGTAGGTCTTAGCCTCTAATATTATTGAAAATGGTCGCTCATGGCTATTTTCGGCAAAATGGGGGTTGTGTGGCCATTGATCATCGACCAGAGGCTCGTACACCTCACCCCACATATGTTTCCTTGCCATAGATCACATTCTTGGATTTCTGGTGGAGACCATTTCTTGGTTAAAAATCCGTACGTGTTACCCTTTGGTATTTTTGAAAATGGTCATTCATGGCTATTTTCGACAAAAATGGGGGTTGTGTGGCCATTGATCATCGACTAGAGGCTCATACACCTCACCCCACATATGTTTCCTTGCCATAGATCACATTCTTGGATTTCTGGTGGAGACCATTTCTTGGTCAAAAATCCGTAGGTGTTAGCCTTCGGTATTATTGAAAATGGTCGTTCATGGCTATTTTTGACAAAAATGGGGGTTGTGTGGCCATTGATCATCGACCAGACGCTCATACACCTCACCCCACATATGTTTCCTTGCCATAGATCACATTCTTGGATTTCTGGTGGAGACCATTTCTTGGTCTAAAATCCGTAGGTGTTAGCCTCTAGTATTATTGAAAATGGTCGCTCATGGCTATTTTCAAGGTCGCTCATGTCTATTTTCATAAAAAATGGTTGTTGTGTGGCCATTTATCATCGACTAGAGGCTCATAAACCTCACCCCACATATGTTTCCTTGCCATAGATTACATTCTTGGATTTCTGGTGGAAACCATTTCTTGGTTAAAAACTCGTACGTGTTAGCCTTCGGTATTATTGAAAATGGTCATTCATGGCTATTTTCGGCAAAATGGGGGTTGTGTGGCCATTGATCGTCGACCAGAGGCTCATACACCTCACCCCACATATGTTTCCTTGTCGTAGATCACATTCTTGGATTTCTGGTGGAGACCATTTCTTGGTCAAAAATCCGTAGGTGTTAGCCTTCGATATTATTGAAAATGGTCGTTCATGGCTATTTTCGACAAAAATGGGGGTTGTGTGGCCATTGATCATCGACCAGAGGCTCATACACCTCACCCCACATATGTTTCCTTTCCATAGATCACATTCTTGGATTTCTGGTGGAGACCATTTCTTGGTTAAAAACTCGAACGTGTTAACATTCGGTATTATTGAAAATGGTCGTTCATGGCTATTTTCGGCAAAATGGGGGTTGTGTGGCCATTTATCATCGACCAGAGGCTCATACACCTCACCCCACATATGTTTCCTTGCCATAGATCACATTCTTGGATTTCTGGTGGAGACCATTTCTTGGTCTAAAATCCGTAGGTGTTAGCCTCTAGTATTATTGAAAATGGTCGCTCATGGCTATTTTCAAGGTCGTTCATGGCTATTTTCGACAAAAATGGGGGTTGTGTGGCCATTGATCATCGACCAGACGCTCATACACCTCACCCCACATATGTTTCCTTGCCATAGATCACACTCTTGGATTTCTGGTGGAGACCATTTCTTGGTCAAAAATCCGTAGGTGTTAGCCTTCGGTATTATTGAAAATGGTCGTTCATGGCTATTTTCGACAAAAATGGGGGTTGTGTGGCCATTGATCATCGACCAGAGGCTCATACACCTCACCCCACATATGTTTCCTTGCCATAGATCACATTCTTGGATTTCTGGTGGAGACCATTTCTTGGTCTAAAATCCGTAGGTGTTAGCCTCTAGTATTATTGAAAATGGTCGCTCATGGCTATTTTCAAGGTCGCTCATGGCTATTTTCATAAAAAATGGGGGTTCTGTGGCCATTGATCGTCGACCAGAGGCTCGTACACCTCACCCCACATATGTTTCCTTGCCATAGATCACATTCTTGGATTTCTGGTGGAGACCATTTCTTGGTTAAAAACTCGTACGTGTTAGCCTTTGGTATTATTGAAAATGGTCATTCATGGCTATTTTCGGCAAAATGGGGGTTGTGTGGCCATTGATCATCGACCAGACGCTCATACACCTCACCCCACATATGTTTCCTTGCCATAGATCACATTCTTGGATTTCTGGTGGAGACCATTTCTTGGTCGAAAATCCGTAGGTGTTAGCCTTCGGTATTATTGTAAATGGTCATTCATGGCTATTTTCGACAAAAATGGGGGTTGTGTGGCCATTGATCATCGACCAGAGGCTCATACACCTCACCCCACATATGTTTCCTTGCCATAGATCACATTCTTGGATTTCTGGTGGAGACCATTTCTTGGTCAAAAATCCGTAGGTCTTAGCCTCTAGTATTATTGAAAATGGTCGCTCATGGCTATTTTCGACAAAAATGGGGGTTGTGTGGCCATTGATCTTCGACCAGAGGCTCATACACCTCACTACACATATATTTCCTTGCCATAGATCACATTCTTGGATTTATGGTGGAGACCATTTCTTGGTCAAAAATTCGTAGGTGTTAGCCTTCAGTGTCATTAAAAATGGTCGTTCATGGCTATTTTCGACAAAAATTAGGGTTGTGTGGCCATTGATCGTCGACCAGAGTCTCATACACCTCACCCCACATATGTTTCCTTGCCATAGATCACATTCTTGGATTTCTGGTGGAGACCATTTCTTGGTCAAAAATCCGTAGGTGTTAGCCTTCAGTATTATTGAAAATGGTCGTTCATGGCTATTTTCGACAAAAATGGGGGTTGTGTGGCCATTGATCATCGACCAGACGCTCATACACCTCACCCCACATATGTTTCCTTGCCATAGATCACATTCTTGGATTTCTGGTGGAGACCATTTCTTGGTTAAAAACTCGTACGTGTTAGCCTTCGGTATTATTGAAAATGGTCATTCATGGCTATTTTCGGCAAAATGGGGGTTGTGTGGCCATTGATCATCGACCAGAGGCTCGTACACCTCACCCCACATATGTTTCCTTGCCATGGATCACATTCTTGGATTTCTGGTGGAGACCATTTCTTGGTTAAAAATCCGTACGTGTTAGCCTTTGGTATTTTTGAAAATGGTCATTCATGGCTATTTTCGACAAAAATGGGGGTTGTGTGGCCATTGATCATCGACTAGAGGCTCATACACCTCACCCCACATATTTTTCCTTGCTATAGATCACATTCTTGGATTTCTGGTGGAGACCATTTCTTGGTCAAAAATCCGTAGGTGTTAGCCTTCGGTATTATTGAAAATGGTCGTTCATGGCTATTTTCGACAAAAATGGGGGTTGTGTGGCCATTGATCATTGACCAGACGCTCATACACCTCACCCCACATATGTTTCCTTGCCATAGGTCACATTCTTGGATTTCTGGTGGAGACCATTTCTTGGTCTAAAATCCGTAGGTGTTAGCCTCTAGTATTATTGAAAATGGTCGCTCATGGCTATTTTCAAGGTCGCTCATGGCTATTTTCATAAAAAATGGGGGTTGTGTGGCCATTTATCATCGACTAGAGGCTCATACACCTCACCCCACATATGTTTCCTTGCCATAGATCACATTCTTGGATTTCTGGTGGAGACCATTTCTTGGTTAAAAACTCGTACGTGTTAGCCTTCGGTATTATTGAAAATGGTCGTTCATGGCTATTTTCGACAAAAATGGGGGTTGTGTGGCCATTGATCATCGACCAGAGGCTCGTACACCTCACCCCACATATGTTTCCTTGCCATAGATCACATTCTTGGATTTCTGGTGGAGACCATTTCTTGGTCAAAAATCCGTACGTGTTAGCCTTTGGTATTTTTGAAAATGGTCATTCATGGCTATTTTCGACAAAAATGGGGGTTGTGTGGCCATTTATCATCGACTAGAGGCTCATACACCTCACCCCACATATGTTTCCTTGCCATAGATTACATTCTTGGATTTCTGGTGGAAACCATTTCTTGGTTAAAAACTCGTACGTGTTAGCCTTCGGTATTATTGAAAATGGTCGTTCATGGCTATTTTCGACAAAAATGGGGGTTGTGTGGCCATTGATCATCGACCAGAGGCTCATACACCTCACCCCACATATGTTTCCTTGCCATAGATCACATTCTTGGATTTCTGGTGGAGACCATTTCTTGGTCTAAAATCCGTAGGTGTTAGCCTCTAGTATTATTGAAAATGGTCGCTCATGGCTATTTTCAAGGTCGCTCATGGCTAATTTCATAAAAATTGGGGGTTGTGTGGCCATTGATCATCGACCAGAGGCTCGTACACCTCACCCCACATATGTTTCCTTGCCATAGATCACATTCTTGGATTTCTGGTGGAGACCATTTCTTGGTCTAAAATCCGTAGGTGTTAGCCTCTAATATTATTGAAAATGGTCGCTCATGGCTATTTTCGGCAAAATGGGGGTTGTGTGGCCATTGATCATCGACTAAAGGCTCGTACACCTCACCCCACATATGTTTCCTTGCCATAGATCACATTCTTGGATTTCTGGTGGAGACCATTTCTTGGTCAAAAATCCGTAGGTGTTAGCCTTCGGTATTATTGAAAATGGTCGTTCATGGCTATTTTCGACAAAAATGGGGGTTGTGTGGCCATTTATCATCGACTAGAGGCTCATACACCTCACCCCACATATGTTTCCTTGCCATAGATTACATTCTTGGATTTCTGGTGGAAACCTTTTCTTGGTTAAAAACTCGTACGTGTTAGCCTTCGGTATTATTGAAAATGGTCAGTCATGGCTATTTTCGGCAAAATGGGGGTTGTGTGGCCATTGATCGTCGACCAGAGGCTCATACAACTCACCCCACTTATGTTTCCTTGTCGTAGATCACATTCTTGGATTTCTGGTGGAGACCATTTCTTGGTCAAAAATCCGTAGGTGTTAGCCTTCGGTATTATTGAAAATGGTCGTTCATGGCTATTTTCGACAAAAATGGGGGTTGTGTGGCCATTGATCATCGACCAGACGCTCATACACCTCACCCCACATATGTTTCCTTGCCATAGATCACATTCTTGGATTTCTGGTGGAGACCATTTCTTGGTCTAAAATCCGTAGGTGTTAGCCTTAGGTATTATTGAAAATGGTCGCTCATGGCTATTTTCGACAAAAATGGGGGTTGTGTGGCCATTGATCATCGACCAGATGCTCATACACCTCACCCCACATATGTTTCCTTGCCATAGATCACATTCTTGGATTTCTGGTGGAGACCATTTCTTGGTCTAAAATCCGTAGGTGTTAGCCTCTAGTATTATTGAAAATGGTCGCTCATGGCTATTTTCAAGGTCGCTCATGGCTATTTTCATAAAAAATGGGGGTTGTGTGGCCATTTATCATCGACTAGAGGCTCATAAACCTCACCCCACATATGTTTCCTTGCCATAGATTACATTCTTGGATTTCTGGTGGAAACCATTTCTTGGTTAAAAACTCGTACGTGTTAACCTTCGGTATTATTGAAAATGGTCATTCATGGCTATTTTCGGCAAAATGGGGGTTGTGTGGCCATTGATCATCGACAAGAGGCTCGTACACCTCACCCCACATATGTTTCCTTGCCATAGATCACATTCTTAGATTTCTGGTGGAGACCATTTCTTGGTCAAAAATCCGTAGGTGTTAGCCTTCGGTATTATTGAAAATGGTCATTCATGGCTATTTTCGACAAAAATGGGGGTTGTGTGGCATTTGATCATCGACTAGAGGCTCATACACCTCACCCCACATATGTTTCCTTGCCATAGATCACATTCTTGGATTTCTGGTGGAGACCATTTCTTGGTCTAAAATCCGTAGGTGTTAGCCTCTAGTATTATTGAAATGGTCGCTCATGGCTATTTTCAAGGTCGCTCATGGCTATTTTCATAAAAAATGGGGGTTGTGTGGCCATTTATCATCGACTAGAGGCTCATAAACCTCACCCCACATATGTTTCCTTGTCATAGATTACATTCTTGGATTTCTGGTGGAGACCATTTCTTGGTTAAAAACTCGTACGTGTTAGCCTTCGGTATTATTGAAAATGGTCATTCATGGCTATTTTCGGCAAAATGGGGGTTGTGTGGCCATTGATCGTCGACCAGAGGCTCATACACCTCACCCCACATATGTTTCCTTGCCATAGATCACATTCTTGGATTTCTGGTGGAGACCATTTCTTGGTCAAAAATCCGTAGGTGTTAGCCTTCGATATTATTGAAAATGGTCATTCATGGCTATTTTCGACAAAAATGGGGGTTGTGTGGCCATTGATCGCGACCAGAGGCTCATACACCTCACCCCACATATGTTTCCTTGTCATAGATCACATTCTTGGATTTCTGGTGGAGACCATTTCTTGGTCAAAAATCTGTAGGTGTTAGCCTTCGATATTATTGAAAATGGTCGTTCATGGCTATTTTCGACAAAAATGGGGGTTGTGTGACAATTGATCATCGACCAGAGGCTCATACACCTCACCCCACATATGTTTCCTTGCCATAGATCACATTCTTGGATTTCTGGTGGAGACCATTTCTTGGTCAAAAATCCGTAGGTGTTAGCCTTCGGTATTATTGAAAATGGTCGTTCATGGCTATTTTCGACAAAAATGGGGGTTGTGTGGCCATTGATCATCGACCAGAGGCTCATACACCTCACCCCACATATGTTTCCTTGCCATAGATCACATTCTTGGATTTCTGGTGGAGACCATTTCTTGGTCAAAAATCCGTACGTGTTAGCCTCTAGTATTATTGAAAATGGTCGCTCATGGCTATTTTCAAGGTCGCTCATGGCTATTTTCATAAAAAATGGGGGTTGTGTGGCCATTGATCATCGACCAGAGGCTCATACACCTCACCCCACATATGTTTCCTTGCCATAGATCACATTGTTGGATTTCTGGTGGAGACCATTTCTTGGTTAAAAACTCGTAGGTGTTAGCCTTCGGTATTATTGAAAATGGTCATTCATGGCTATTTTCGGCAAAATGGGGGTTTTGTGGCCATTTATCATCGACCAGAGGCTCATACACCTCACCCCACATATGTTTCGTACGTGTTAGCCTTTGGTATTTTTGAAAATGGTCATTCATGGCTATTTTCGACAAAAATGGGGGTTGTGTGGCCATTGATCATCGACCAGACGCTCATACACCTCACCCCACATATGTTTCCTTGCCATAGATCACATTCTTGGATTTATGGTGGAGACCATTTCTTGGTCAAAAATCCGTAGGTGTTAGCCTTCAGTGTCATTGAAAATGGTCGTTCATGGCTATTTTCGACAAAAATTAGGGTTGTGTGGCCATTGATCGTCGACCAGAGGCTCATACACCTCACCCCACATATGTTTCCTTGCCATAGATCACACCATAGATTACATTCTTGGATTTCTGGTGGAAACCATTTCTTGGTTAAAAACTCGTACGTGTTAGCCTTCGGTATTATTGAAAATGGTCATTCATGGCTATTTTCGGCAAAATGGGGGTTGTGTGGCCATTGATCATCGACCAGAGGCTCGTACACCTCACCCCACATATGTTTCCTTGCCATAGATCACATTCTTGGATTTCTGGTGGAGTCCATTTCTTGGTCAAAAATCCGTAGGTGTTAGCCTTTGGTATTTTTGAAAATGGTCATTCATGGCTATTTTCGACAAAAATGGGGGTTGTGTGGCCATTGATCATCGACCAGACGCTCATACACCGCACCCCACATATGTTTCCTTGCCATAGATCACATTCTTGGATTTCTAGTGGAGACCATTTCTTGGTTAAAAACTCGTACGTGTTAGCCTTCGGTATTATTGAAAATGGTCGTTCATGGCTATTTTCGGCAAAATGGGGGTTGTGTGGCCATTGATCTTCCACCATAGGCTCATACACCTCACCCCACATATGTTTCCTTGCCATAGATCACATTCTTGGATTTCTGGTGGAGACCATTTCTTGGTCAAAAATCCGTAGGTGTTAGCCTTCGGTATTATTGAAAATGGTCGTTCATGGCTATTTTCGACAAAATGGGGGTTGTGTGGCCATTGATCATCGACCAGAGGCTCATACACCTCACCCCACATATGTTTCCTTGTCGTAGATCACATTCTTGGATTTCTGGTGGAGACCATTTCTTGGGCAAAAATCCGTAGTTGTTAGCCTTCGATATTATTGAAAATGGTCGTTCATGGCTATTTTCGACAAAAATGGGGGTTGTGTGGCCATTGATATTCGACCAGAGGCTCATACACCTCACTACACATATGTTTCCTTGCCATAGATCACATTCTTGGATTTCTGGTGGAGACCATTTCTTGGTCAAAAATCCGTAGGTGTTAGCCTTCGGTATTATTGAAAATGGTCGTTCATGGCTATTTTCGACAAAAATGGGGGTTGTGTGGCCATTGATCATCGACCAGAGGCTCATACACCTCACCCCACATATGTTTCCTTGCCATAGATCACATTCTTGGATTTCTGGTGGAGACCATTTCTTGGTCAAAAATCTGTAGGTGTTAGCCTTCGGTATTATTGAAAATGGTCGTTCATGGCTATTTTCGACAAAAATGGGGGTTGTGTGGCCATTGATCATCGACCAGAGGCTCATACACCTCACCCCACATATGTTTCCTTGCCATAGATCACATTCTTGGATTTTTGGTGGAGACCATTTCTTGGTTAAAAACTCGTAGGTTTTAGCCTTCGGTATTATTGAAAATGGTCATTCATGGCTATTTTCGGTAAAATGGGGGTTGTGTGGCCATTTATCATCGACCAGAGGCTCATACACCTCACCCCACATATGTTTCCTTGCCATAGATTACATTCTTGGATTTCTGGTGGAGACCATTTCTTGGTTAAAAACTCGTACGTGTTAGCCTTTGGTATTTTTGAAAATGGTCATTCATGGCTATTTTCGACAAAAATGGGGGTTGTGTGGCCATTGATCATCGACCAGACGCTCATACACCTCACCCCACATATGTTTCCTTGCCATAGATCACATTCTTGGATTTATGGTGGAGACCATTTCTTGGTCAAAAATCCGTAGGTGTTAGCCTTCAGTGTCATTGAAAATGGTCGTTCATGGCTATTTTCGACAAAAATTAGGGTTGTGTGGCCATTGATCGTCGACCAGAGGCTCATGCACCTCACCCCACATATGTTTCCTTGCCATAGATCACACCATAGATTACATTCTTGGATTTCTGGTGGAAACCATTTCTTGGTTAAAAACTCGTACGTGTTAGCCTTCGGTATTATTGAAAATGGTCACTCATGGCTATTTTCGGCAAAATGGGGGTTGTGTGGCCATTGATCATCGACCAGAGGCTCGTACACCTCACCCCACATATGTTTCCTTGCCATAGATCACATTCTTGGATTTCTGGTGGAGACCATTTCTTGGTCAAAAATCCGTAGGTGTTAGCCTTTAGTATTTTTGAAAATGGTCATTCATGGCTATTTTCGACAAAAATGGGGGTTGTGTGGCCATTGATCATCGACCAGACGCTCATACACCTCACCCCACATATGTTTCCTTGCCATAGATCACATTCTTGGATTTCTGGTGGAGACCATTTCTTGGTTAAAAACTCGTACGTGTTAGCCTTCGGTATTATTGAAAATGGTCGTTCATGGCTATTTTCGGCAAAATGGGGGTTGTGTGGCCATTGATCTTCCACCATAGGCTCATACACCTCACCCCACATATGTTTCCTTGCCATAGATCTCATTCTTGGATTTCTGGTGGAGACCATTTCTTGGTCAAAAATCCGTAGGTGTTAGCCTTCGGTATTATTGAAAATGGTCGTTCATGGCTATTTTCGACAAAAATGGGGGTTGTGTGGCCATTGATCATCGACCAGAGGCTCATACACCTCACCCCACATATGTTTCCTTGCCATAGATCACATTCTTGGATTTCTGGTGGAGACCATTTCTTGGTCAAAAATCCGTAGGTGTTAGCCTTCGGTATTTTTGAAAATGTTCATTCATGGCTATTTTCGGCAAAATGGGGGTTGTGTGGCCATTGATCATCGACCAGAGGCTCGTACACCTCACCCCACATATGTTTCCTTGCCATAGATCAATGGTCTCCACCATAAATCCAAGAATGTGATCTATGGCAAGGAAACATATGTGTAGTGAGGTGTATGAGCCTCTGGTCGAAGATCAATGGTCTCCACCAGAAATCCAAGAATGTGATCTATGGCAAGGAAACATATGTGGGGTGAGGTGTATGAGCCTCTGGTCGATGATCAATGGCCACACAACCCCCATTTTGTCGAAAATAGCCATGAATGACCATTTTCAATATTACCGAAGGCTAACACGTACGAGTTTTTAACCAAGAAATGGTTTCCACCAGAAATCCAAGAATGTAATATATGGCAAGGAAATATATGTGGGGTGAAGTGTACGAGCCTCTGGTCGATGATCAATGGCCACACAACCCCCATTTTTTATGAAAATAGCCATGAGCGACCATTTTCAATAATACTAGAGGCTAACACCTACGGATTTTAGACCAAGAAATGGTTGATAGTCGCCTAGAGGGGGGGGGGTGAATAGGGTGAAACTGAAATTTACAAATATAAACACAACTACAAGCCGGGTTAGCGTTAGAAATATGAAACCGAGTCCGCGAGAGAGGGTGGAAAACAAATCGCAAGCAAATGAAGAGTGTGACACGCGGATTTGTTTTACCGAGGTTCGGTTCTCTCAAACCTACTCCCCGTTGAGGAGGCCACAAAGGCCGGGTCTCTTTCAACCCTTCCCTCTCTCAAACGATCCCACGGATCGAGTGAGCTTTCTCTTCTCAATCACTTGGAACACAAAGTACCCACAAGGACCACCACAAGTTTGGTGTCTCTTGCCTCAATTACAAGTGAGAATGATCGCAATGAAGGAATCAAGAAAGAAGAAAGCAATCCAAGCGCAAGAGCTCGAAAGAACACAAGCAAATCTCTCTCTCTAGTCACTAGGGCATTGTGTGGAATTTGGAGAGGATTTGATCTCTTTGGTGTGTCTAGAATTGAATGCTAGAGCTCTTGTAAGTAGTTGGGAAGTGGAAAACTTGGATGCAATGAATGGTTGGGTGGTTGGGGTATTTATAGCCCCAACCACCAAAATAACCGTTGGTGGAGGCTGTCTGTTCGATGGCGCACCGGACATGTCCGGTGCCCCTGCCACGTCACCAGTGCCGTTGGAATCTGACCGTTGGAGTTCTGACTTCTGGGCCCGCCTCGATGTCCCGTGGTGCACCGGACATGCACTGTTCACTGTCCGGTGCGCCAGCATGGGCGACTCTGACTTCTGCGCGCGCTGCGCGTGCATTAAATGCATCGCAGGTAGCCGTTGGCGCCGAAGTAGCCGTTGCTCCGTGGATGCACCGGACAGTCCGGTGCACACCGGACATGTCCGGTGAATTATAGCGGAGCAGCCGCTCTGATTTCCCGAGGCTGGCGAGTTCCTGAGCCGCGTCCCGTTGGAGCACCGGACAGTCCGGTGAATTATAGCGCGCCGGCTCTGGAGAATTCCCGAAGGCGACGAGTTCGCGTTGAAGTCCTTTGGTGCACCGGACACTGTCCAGTGGTGCACCGGACAGTCCGGTGCGCCAGACCAGAGGAGCCTTCGGTTGCTCCTTTGCTCTTTTGTTGAACCCAACACTTGGTCTTTTTATTGGCTAAGTGTGAACCTTTTGCACCTGTATAACTTATACACTAGAACAAACTAGTTAGTCCAAAGATTTGTGTTGGGCAATTCAACCACCAAAATTATATAGGAACTAGGTGTAAGCCTAATTCCCTTTCAATCTCCCCCTTTTTGGTGATTGATGCCAACACAAACCAAAGCAAATATAGAAGTGCATAATTGAACTAGTTTGCATAATATAAGTGCAAAGGTTGCTTGGAATTGAGCCAATATAAATACTTACAAGATATGCATGGATTGTTTCTTCATTTTTAACATTTTGGACCACGCTTGCACCACATGTTTTGTATTTGCAAAATCTTTTCTAAATCTTTTCAAAGTTCTTTTGCAAATAGTCAAGGGTAAATGAATAAGAGTTTGCAAAGTATTTTCAAGATTTGAAATTTTCTCCCCCTGTTCCAAATGCTTTTCCTTTGACTAAACAAAACTCCCCCTAAATAAAATCTCCTCTTAGTGTTCAAGAGGGTTTTGATGAAACAATTTTGAAATACTACTTTCTCCCCTTTTTGAACACATTAAGATACCAAATTGACAATTGGAAATTACATTTTAAAATTAGGTGGTGGTGCGGTCCTTTTGCTTTGGGCTAATACTTCCTCCCCCTTTGGCATGAATCGCCAAAAACGGAGTCATTAGAGCCCTTCAAATAACTTTCTCCTCCCTTGGTCATAAATAAAAGAGTGAAGATTATACCAAAGTAGGAGTCCTTTTGTTTTGCTCTCTCCCCCAAGGATAGAGAGCGGCTCGGAGTGAGGGCGAAGGATGAGTTGACGGAGTGGAAGCCTTTGTCTTCGCCGAAGACTCCAATGCCCTTTCAATGCACCTATGACTTGATTTGAAGTAGACTTGAAAACACATTAGTCATAGCATATGAAAGAGACATGATCAAAGGTATATTCATGAGCTATGTGTGCAAGTTAGCAATAGAAATTTCTAGAATCAAGAATATTGAGCTCATGCCTAAGTTTGGTAAAAGTTTGTTCATCAAGTGGTTTGGTAAAGATATCGGCTAATTGATCTTTAGTATTAATGTATGCAATCTCAATATCTCCCTTTTGTTGGTGATCCCTAAGAAAATGATACCGAATGGCTATGTGCTTAGTGCGGCTATGCTCGACGGGATTGTCGGCCATTTTGATTGCACTCTCATTATCACATAGCAAAGGGACTTTGGTTAATTTGTAACCGTAGTCCCGCAGGGTTTGCCTCATCCAAAGCAATTGCGCGCAACAATGACCTACGGCAATGTACTCGGCTTCGGCGGTTGAAAGAGCGACCGAATTTTGCTTCTTTGAGGCCCAAGACACCAAGGATCTTCCCAAGAACTGGCAAGTCCCTGATGTGCTCTTTCTATTAATCTTACACCCCGCCCAATCGGCATCCGAATAACCAATTAAATCAAAAGTGGATCCCCGAGGGTACCAAAGCCCAAACTTAGGAGTATAAGCCAAATATCTCAAGATTCGTTTTACGGTCGTAAGGTGGGATTCCTTAGGGTCGGATTGGAATCTTGCACACATGCAAAGGGAAAGCATAATGTCCGGTCGAGATGCACATAAATAGAGTAATGAACCTATCATCGACCGGTATACCTTTTGATCCACGGACTTACCTCCCGTGTCGAGGTCGAGATGCCCATTAGTTCCCATGGGTGTCTTGATGGGTTTGGCATCCTTCATCCCAAACTTGGTTAGAATGTCTTGAGTGTACTTTGTTTGGCTGATGAAGGTGCCCTCTTGGAGTTGTTTGACTTGGAATCCTAGAAAATACTTCAATTCCCCCATCATCAACATCTCGAACTTTTGTGTCATGATCCTACTAAATTCTTCACAAGTAGATTCGTTAGTAGACCCAAATATGATATCATCAACATAAATTTGGCATACAAACAAATCATTGTCAAGAGTTTTAGTGAATAGAGTAGGATCGGCTTTTCCGACTTTGAAGCCATTAGCAATAAGGAAATCCCTAAGGCATTCATACCATGCTCTTGGGGCTTGCTTGAGCCCGTAAAGCGCCTTAGAGAGCTTATAGACATGGTTAGGATACTCACTTTCTTCAAAGCCGGGAGGTTGCTCAACATAGACCTCTTCCTTGATTGGTCCATTGAGGAAGGCACTTTTCACGTCCATTTGATAAAGCTTAAAGCCATGGTAAGTAGCATAGGCTAATAATATACGAATTGACTCAAGCCTAGCTACGGGTGCATAGGTTTCACCGAAATCCAAACCTTCGACTTGGGAGTATCCCTTGGCCACAAGTCGAGCTTTGTTCCTTATCACCACACCATGCTCGTCTTGCTTGTTGCGGAAGACCCATTTGGTTCCTACAACATTTTGGTTAGGACGTGGAACTAAATGCCATACCTCATTCCTAGTGAAGTTGTTGAGCTCTTCTTGCATCGCCACCACTCAATCCGAATCTTGTAGTGCTTCCTCTACCCTGTGTGGCTCAATAGAGGAAACAAACGAGTAATGTTCACAAAAATGTGCAACACGAGATCTAGTAGTTACCCCCTTATGATTGTCGCCGAGGATGGTGTCGACGGGGTGATCTCGTTGGATTGCTTGGTGGACTCTTGGGTGTGGCGGCCTTTGTTCCTCTTCCTCCTTGTCTTCCTCATTTGCATCTCCCCCTTGATCATTGCCATCATCTTGAGGTGGCTCAATTGCTTGATCTTCTACTTCATCAACTTGAGCCTCATCCTCATTTTGAGTTGGTGGAGATGCTCGCGTGGAGGAGGATGGTTGATCTTGTGCTTTTGGAAGCTCTTCGGATTCCTTAGGACACACATCCCCAATGGACATGTTCCTTAGCGCGATGCACGGAGCCTCTTCATCACCTATCTCATCAAGATCAACTTGCTCTACTTGAGAGCCGTTAGTTTCATCAAACACAACGTCACATGAGACTTCAACTAGTCCAGTGGACTTGTTAAAGACCCTATATGCCCTTGTGTTTGAGTCATAACCAAGTAAAAAGCCTTCCACAGTCTTAGGAGCAAATTTAGATTTTCTACCTCTTTTAATAAGAATAAAGCATTTGCTACCAAAGACTCTAAAATATGAAATGTTGGGCTTTTTACCGGTTAGGAGTTCATATGATGTCTTCTTGAGGATTCGGTGTTGATACAACCGGTTGATGGCGTAGCAAGCGGTGTTGACCGCCTCGGCCCAAAACCGATCCGAAGTCTTGTACTCATCAAGCATGGTCCTTGCCATGTCTAATAGAGTTCGATTCTTCCTCTCCACTACACCATTTTGTTGTGGGGTGTAGGGAGAAGAGAACTCATGCTTGATGCCCTCTTCCTCAAGAAAGCCTTCGATTTGAGAGTTCTTGAACTCCGTCCCGTTGTCGCTTCTTATTTTCTTGATCCTTAAGCCAAACTCATTTTGAGCCCGTCTCAAGAATCCCTTTAAGGTCTCCTGGGTTTGAGATTTTTCCTGTAAAAAGAATACCCAAGTGAAGCGAGAATAATCATCCACTATTACAAGACAATACTTACTCCCGCCGATGCTTATGTAAGCAATCGGGCCGAATAGGTCCATGTGTAGGAGCTCCAGTGGTCTTTCGGTCGTCATGATGTTCTTGTGTGGATGATGGGCTCCAACTTGCTTTCCTGCCTGACATGCACTACAAATCCTGTCTTTCTCAAAATGAACATTTGTTAGTCCTAAAATGTGTTCTCCCTTTAGAAGCTTATGAAGATTCTTCATCCCAACATGGGCTAGTCGGCGGTGCCAGAGCCAACCCATGTTAGTCTTAGCAATTAAGCATGTGTCGAGTTCAGCTCTATCAAAATCTACTAAGTATAGCTGACCCTCTAACACACCCTTAAATGCTATTGAATCATCACTTCTTCTAAAGACAGTGACACCTACATCAGTAAATAGACAGTTGTAGCCCATTTGACATAATTGTGAAACGGAAAGCAAATTGTAATCTAAAGAATCTACAAGAAAAACATTGGAAATTGAATGGTCAGGAGATATAGCAATTTTACCAAGACCTTTGACCAAACCTTGATTTCCATCCCGAATGTGATAGCTCGTTGGGGATCTTGGTTTTTCTCATAGGAGGAGAACATCCTTTTCTCCACTGTCATATGGTTTGTGCACCCGCTGTCGAGTATCCAACTTGAGCCCCCGGATGCATAAACCTACAAAACAATTTTAGTTCTTGACTTTAGGTACCCAAACGGTTTTGGGTCCTTTGGCATTAGAAACAAGAACTTTGGGTATCCAATCACAAGTCTTTGACCCCTTGTGTTTGCCCCCAACAAACTTGGCAACTACCTTGCCGGATTTGTTAGTCAAAACATAAGATGCATCAAAAGTTTTAAAAGAAATATCATGATCATTTGATGCAATAGGAGTTTTCTTCTTAGGCAACTTAGCACGGGTTGGTTGCCTAGAGCTAGATGTCTCACCCTTATACATAAAAGCATGATTAGGGCCAGAGTGAGACTTCCTAGAGTGAATTCTCCTAATTTTGTCCTCGGGATAACCGGCAGGGTATAAAATGTAACCCTCGTTATCCTGAGGCATGGGAGCCTTGCCCTTAACAAAGTTGGACAATCTTTTAGGAGGGGCATTAAGTTTGACATTGTCTCCCCTTTGAAAGCCAATGCCATCCTTGATGCCCGGGCGTCTCCCATTATAGAGCATACTTCTAGCAAATTTAAACTTTTCATTTTCTAAGTTATGCTCGACAATTTTAGCATCTAATTTTGCTATATGATCATTTTGTTGTTTAATCAAAATCATGTGATCATGAATAGCATCAACATCAATATCTCTACATCTAGTACAAATAGTGACATGCTCAATGGTAGATGTAGATGGTTTGCAAGAATTAAGTTCAACAATCTTAGCACGTAATATATCATTCTTATCTCTAAGATCGGAAATTGTAACTTTGCAAACATCAAAATCTTTAGCCTTAGCAATCAAGTTTTCATTTTCTAATCTAAGGCTAGCAAGAGATACATTCAATTCTTCAATCTTAGCAAGTAAATCATCATTATTGTTTCTAAGATTGGGAATTGAAATATCACAAACATGAGAATCAACCTTAGCATTTAAACTAGCATTTTCATTTCTAAGGTTGTCAATCATCTCATGGCAAGTGCTTAGCTCACTAGATAGTTTTTGACATTTTTCTACTTCTAGAGCATAAGCATTTTTAACCTTAACATGCTTCTTATTTTCTTTAATAAGGAAGTCCTCTTGAGTGTCCAAGAGATCATCCTTTTCATGAATGGCACTAATCAATTCATTAAGTTTTTCCTTTTGTTGCATGTTGAGGTTGGCAAAAAGAGATCGCAAGTTATCCTCCTCATCACTAGCATTATCATCACTAGAAGACTCATATTTAGTGGAGGAGTTAGATTTAACCTTCTTCCGTTTGCCTTCCTTTGCCATGAGGCACTTGTGGCCGACGTTGGGGAAGAGGAGTCCCTTGGTGACGGCGATGTTGGCGGCGTCCTCGTCGTCGGAGGAGTCGCTTGAGCTCTCGTCGGAGTCCCACTCCCGACAAACATGGGCATCGCCGCCCTTCTTCTTGTAGTACCTCTTCTTTTCTCTCCTCTTGCCCTTCTTGTCGTTATCCCTGTCACTGTCACTTGATAATGGACATTTTGCAATAAAGTGACCGGGCTTACCACACTTGTAGCAAACTTTCTTGGAGCGGGACTTGTAGTCTTTCCCCCTCCTTTGCTTGAGGATTTGGCGGAAGCTCTTGATGACGAGCGCCATTTCCTCATTGTCGAGCTTGGAGGCGTCGATTGGTTGTCTACTTGGTGTAGACTCCTCCTTCTTTTCCTCTGTCGCCTTGAATGCGACGGGTTGAGCTTCGGATGTGGAGGGATCATCAAGCTCGTTGATCTCCCTCGAGCCTTCGATCATGCACTCAAAACTTACAAAATTCCCGATAACTTCCTCTGGGGTCATTTTAGTATATCTAGGATTACCACGAATTAATTGAACTTGAGTGGGGTTAAGGAAAATGAGAGATCTTAGAATAACCTTAACCACTTCGTGGTCGTCCCACTTCTTGCTCCCGAGGTTGCGCACTTGGTTCACCAAGGTCTTGAGCCGGTTGTACATGTGTTGTGGCTCTTCCCCTTTGCGAAGCCGGAACCGACCGAGCTCCCCCTCGATCGTTTCCCGCTTGGTGATCTTTGTGAGCTCATCTCCCTCGTGCGCGGTTTTGAGCACATCCCAAACCTCCTTGGCGCTCTTCAACCCTTGAACTTTGTTATACTCCTCTCTACTTAAAGAGGCGAGGAGTATTGTTGTTTCTTGAGAGTTGAAGTGCTCGATTTGGGCCACCTCATCCTCATCATAGTCTTCACCCCTACGGACGGTACCTGTGCACCAAACTCAACAACATCCCATATAATTTTTTGGAGCGAGGTTAGATGAAATCGCATTAAATCGCTCCACCTAGCGTAATATTCACCATCAAAAGTTGGTGGTTTGCCTAATGGGACGGAAAGTAAAGGTGTATGTTTAGAAATGCGAGGGTAGCTTAGGGGAATCTTACTATACTTCTTACGCTCTTGGCGTTTAGAAGTGACGGACGCCGCGTCGGAGCCGGAGGTGGATGTTGATGAAGTGTCGGTCTCGTAGTAGACGACTTTCCTCATCCTCTTGTGCTTGTCCCCACTCCGATGCGGCTTGTGAGAGGAAGATTTCTCCTTCTTCTCTTTGTGGTGAGAAGAAGATTTCTTCTCCTTCCCTTTGTTGGAGGAGCTCTTCTTCTTCTCCTTCCTCTTAGTGCGGGACTCTTCCGATGAAGTGCTCCCGTGGCTTGTAGTGGGCTTTTCGCCGGTCTCCATCTCCTTCTTGGCGTGATCTCCCGACATTACTTCGAGCGGTTAGGCTCTAATGAAGAACCTGGCTTTGATACCAATTGATAGTCGCCTAGAGGGGGGGGGGTGAATAGGGCAAAACTGAAATTTACAAATATAAACACAACTACAAGCCGGGTTAGCTTTAGAAATATGAAACCGAGTCCGCGAGAGAGGGTGGAAAACAAATCGCAAGCAAATGAAGAGTGTGACACGCGGATTTGTTTTACCGAGGTTCGGTACTCTCAAACCTACTCCCCGTTGAGGAGGCCACAAAGGTCGGGTCTCTTTCAACCCTTCCCTCTCTCAAACGATCCCACGGATCGAGTGAGCTTTCTCTTCTCAATCACTTGGAACACAAAGTTCCCACAAGGACCACCACAAGTTTGGTGTCTCTTGCCTCAATTACAAGTGAGTTTGATCGCAATGAAGGAATCAAGAAAGAAGAAAGCAATCCAAGCGCAAGAGCTCGAAAGAACACAAGCAAATCTCTCTCTCTAGTCACTAGGGCGTTGTGTGGAATTTGGAGAGGATTTGATCTCTTTGGTGTGTCTAGAATTGAATGCTAGAGCTCTTGTAAGTAGTTGGGAAGTGGAAAACTTGGATGCAATGAATGGTTGGGTGGTTGGGGTATTTATAGCCCCAACCACCAAAATAACCGTTGGTGGAGGCTGTCTGTTCGATGGCGCACCGGACAGTCCGGTGCACACCGGACATGTCCGGTGCCCCTGCCACGTCACCAGTGCCGTTGGAATCTGACCGTTGGAGTTCTGACTTCTGGGCCCGCCTCGATGTCCGGTGGCGCACCGGACATGCACTGTTCACTGTCCGGTGCGCCGGCATGGGCGACTCTGACTTCTGCGCGCGCTGCGCGCGCATTAAATGCATCGCAGGTAGCCGTTGGCGCCGAAGTAGCCTTTGCTCCGTGGATGCACCGGACAGTCCGGTGCACACCGGACATGTCCGGTGAATTATAGCGGAGCAGCCGCTCTGATTTCCCGAGGCTGGCGAGTTCCTGAGCTGCGTCCCGTTGGAGCACCGGACACCGTCCGGTGTACACCGGACAGTCCGGTGAATTATAGCGCGCCGGCTCTGGAGAATTCCCGAAGGCGACGAGTTCGCGTTGAAGTCCTCTGGTGCACCGGACACTGTCTGGTGGTGCACCGGACAGTCCGGTGCGCCAGACCAGAGGAGCCTTCGGTTGCTCCTTTGCTCTTTTGTTGAACCCAACACTTGGTCTTTTTATTGGCTAAGTGTGAACCTTTTGCACCTGTATAACTTATACACTAGAACAAACTAGTTAGTCCAAAGATTTGTGTTGGGCAATTCAACCACCAAAATTATATAGGAAATAGGTGTAAGCCTAATTCCCTTTCAATGGTCTCCACCAGAAATCCAAGAATGTGATCTATGGCAAGGAAACATATGTGGGGTGAGGTGTATGAGCGTCTGGTCGATGATCAATGGCCACACAACCCCCATTTTTGTCGAAAATAGCCATGAATGACCATTTTCAATAATACCGAAGGCTAACACCTACGGATTTTTGAGCAAGAAATGGCCTCCACCAGAAATCCAAGAATGTGATCTATGGCAAGGAAACATATGTGGGGTGAGGTGTATGAGCCTCTGGTCGATGATCAATGGCCACACAACCCCCATTTTGCCGAAAATAGCCATGAATGACCATTTACAATAATACCGAAGGCTAACACGTACGAGTTTTTAACCAAGAAATAGTCTCCACGAGAAATCCAAGATTATGATCTATGGCAAGAAAACATATGTGGGGTGAAGTGTACGAGCCTCTGGTCGATGATCAATGGCAACACAACCCCCATTTTTGTCGAAAATAGCCATGAGCGACCATTTTCAATAATACTAGAGGCTAACACCTACGGATTTTAGACCAAGAAATGGTCTCCACCAGAAATCCAAGAATGTGATCTACGACAAGGAAACATATGTGGGGTGAGGTGTATGAGCCTCTAGTCGATGATCAATGGCCACACAACTCCCATTTTGCCGAAAATAGCCATGAATGACCGTTTCAATAATATCAAAGGCTAACACCTACGGATTTTTGACCAAGAAATGGTCTCCACCAGAAATCCAAGAATGTGATCTATGGCAAGGAAACATATGTGGGGTGAGGTGTATGAGCCTCTGGTCGATGATAAATGGCCACACAACCCCCATTTGTTTTTGAAAATAGCCATGAGCGACCTTGAAAATAGCCATGAGCGACCATTTTCAATAATACTAGAGGCTAACACCTACGGATTTTAGACCAAAAAATGGTCTCCACCAGAAATCCAAGAATGTGATCTATGGCAAGGAAACATATGTGTAGTGAGGTGTATGAGCCTCTAGTCGATGATCAATGGCCACACAACCCCCATTTTTGTCGAAAATAGCCATGAATGACCATTTTCAATAATACCGAAGGCTAACAGCGACCATTTTCAATAATACTAGAGGCTAAGACCTACGGATTTTTGACCAAGAAATGGTCTCCACCAGAAATCCAAGAATGTGATCTATGGCAAGGAAACATATGTGGGGTGAGGTTTATGAGCCTCTAGTCGATGATAAATGGCCACACAACCCCCATTTTTTATGAGCCTCTGGTCGATGATCAATGGCCACACAACCCCCATTTTTGTCGAAAATAGCCATGAATGACCATTTACAATAATACCGAAGGCTAACACCTACGGATTTTTGACCAAGAAATGGTCTCCTCCAGAAATCCAAGAATGTGATCTATGGCAAGGAAACATATGTGGGGTGAGGTGTATGAGCCTATGGTCGATGATCAATGGCCACACGACCCCCATTTTGCCGAAAATAGCCATGAATGACTATTTTCAATAATACGAAGGCTAAGA